>NW_024467983.1:0-275230 GCF_002105095.1 Pseudomassariella vexata
GTGGGGTCAAACCCCTCACACCCCCCTCAGACATAGCTTTCTACAAAGCACTTCTCGCAACCAACGTAGCACAGCGCGTAGAGCAGACCCGGCAATCAATACAACATCCACACAGATTCATCAACAGAGGAGTTAGCTGTAGAAGATTTTGTCTGGAGTCGAGAACATCATAAACTAACCCGGGTCTAAACGTGTGTCCAAACCCTAAAGGGCTTCATTGCTCCCCATTGATGATCATCCACACTCCAATAGCCGCAAAGGCAGAAGTAATTCCCACATGCCCCCAAAACGCCTCTTTGGAAGCCTTTGCGCGCTGCGTGTCAGATTCTCGGCCCGCCCCTTCCTTGTTGTCGTCAACCTTTCTAGCGTATTTTACCACACTCAACCCATCAATCAGCCCCACGACTAATGAGCTGACCATTATTATTCCCACTGCCTTATCAGCTCTCAAGTAGCAGAAACAGGGCCTTCACTGGCTTCAATCCCGTGAACATCCGAGTTTGGTAGCTTGATGTCTTAGATAAGATAAGGCTTGAATGAAATATTAGCGTCAGCGGTACAAAATATTAGAGGATACAAGATATGATTTGGTCAGTAGTAGTCTGCCAAAAGGGGCCAACTATTTCGCCGTCTTACTTCAGCTTTTAGTTTGCCCATGCGAAAACTACTAAACTAGTTTACAATGAATAATTACCCCTCCGACGAAGTCATCTACGATCACAGTATTCATACAGATCTTGAGACTCAGCTATAATACCTGGTTACACAGCTTCAAGTAAAGAAATCACACGTTTCTATGCATCGATATCCCCCTTATTTTCTTTTCATTGCATTTATCTATAACTATAAGTAGAATTCCTTGCCAAATGTAATTAACTATGCTGGAACAATACACTCTTGTTGTGGAAAAGTTCTTTAACGCTACATTTAACTTGATGTAGAAGCCCCGTCCTATTTAAGTAGCCGTTGCCTGGTTTCGTCGAGTGTGAGTCCAAAAAAACCTTCCCTGCATTGGATCAGATTAGTCTGACCGCCAAGTGATGAAGAAAGCCGTCCTCAATTCCGTGTGCCGTTTGGAGTTATTTGATAGCGACCAATCACTGGACCAAGCATCTTCACTACATACGCCTAACGCTAAATGCAAGGCCGGGACGGCCCAGTTTCAACATATTTGAGGAAATGGGGGTTTAGAATGAGGGCAGACCTCCCTCTTCAATACTCACCGGAGCCTTCAGGTGAATACTTTGGAATACTCCGCGGTTCTTGTTGGATGTGGTTCACGGGAGTTTGAGTCCGTTACTTTTACAGTTACTTTAGTAGCCACACGAACCGCTTAACATCAAATACGTCATAGATTTATTGAAATTTAATCTCTCAGAAGAATCAGAAGATGCCAGCATCCGAAAGAGACGGTTGCTAGAATACAGGGCTGTAGGGCCAGGGAGGTCCCCACTGTAGAGCCCCCACTGGCCAGGATACCCCACTTTATCTTTAGATCGTTCGAAGCTTGATTCAACGTCAAACAAGCAACACCTTGTGATGCAAAAGGAAGAATTCCACGGTAAAGTGAAAAGCTGGGAGACGCGTCGTCTAATAGCCCGGACAAACCATTGCATGATATCACGCTCTACATAGTGAATATCCGACAATGGCCTCACCAGGCGAAAGCGCAGCAGCGCGAAGACAGAAGCCCAAACAAGCCGCCCCAGCGAAACTACCACCCCTACCCAAGGGTCCGTCTTCTCGACGCCTACATATCGGCTAGACTTACTGATTGCTCGAACCAGGCACCACTATCCGCCATCGTCCGATACCCTCCCGCACTCCCCCCACGCGCGCCTCTCACCGCTTCTACGTCAAATCTTCGACGCCCTTCCGCTCCATCACGACACGAGTGCGCAAGCAGCTCGTCAAGAACCTGCGCACTTCCTCTTCCACACACCCGCAGGCCCTGACCAACAAGCTGTCCAAGAAAGACATGTCGCTATCGAGCCGCATCTACGCGTTGGAACAAGCGCAGGGGAGTGGGATTGGACTGGAACATGCCGGTGAGGTCGTCGTTGCCGGGACGGGGAAGGCGATTGAGAAGGTGGTCAATGTGGCTGCTTTCTTTAAGGGTCAGGGTGATTGTGAGGTCACATTACGGACGGGGAGTGTAGGAGCTGTGGATGATGTGGTGCAGGAGGGGGAGGATGAGGAAGAGATGGGTTGGGAGGATGGGAGCAAAACGCGGGTCAGGATGGTCAGCTCTTTGGAGGTGTCTATCAAGTTGAGGTGAGAGAAGACGGTGAGGGGGTCCATTTCGATTTTAGAAATAGCCTTATTGCTTGCTGCAAAGTTGGAGCAAAGGGTACTTGGTGCAGTTCTGCTTCTGCCCGTCGAGACTGCTTGAGGAAGTTGGACAGCTGTCATGGAAGACAATATGATGAACGGAACCACTCGTACCGAGCGAGCCCCTTAGTTCCATCCCATGGTCCAAGGTAAGTTCTCTACGGAACCCATACCATACTTGACGACTGATTTTTGGGCCAGGCAAATTGCAAGAGGGGGCATCTACCTATCAGTGCGTTTTCTTGTCCCAGTTGCATTATTATCGGACCTGTTGTGCAAGACAACCTGAATTATTACCAAACTGTTCGTCTCATGGAGTGTTCTGTGAACGCCGTTTCGCATCGTTAGGCGACGCTGTGCACCCGAACGAACCGGTATGTAGCAACATTGAATAAAATACAACTATCATTTCAATTCATAAATGCCATTTAACAATAGAAATCTCTTTCGGTGTCCTAGAAACCCTTATGATCTGCTCCTCGAGTGGATATATTTGGGAGATGTTCATACATCATACACGCCAAAATATGATCCATCCTCCACGGCGCTTGTACACGTTGCGGGTGGGCCAGATCGCGATGTCTTGTTCTACTCCTTCGCATGAGCAGATCAGAAATGTTCGTCTACACAAAAGGACTGATAATCAAAAACAACCAAGTGGTGGTATAATTTCGTTAGTTATGAATCTATTTATTTTACTTCTCTCTTTCTTATGTACGGATGTTCTCATGAGACTCTAAGCGGGCTAAATGACAAGTACTAAGTGTACATACCAGGTTGAGATAGGGGTACGGTGAAGGAGAACCGGCGGATTGAAGAAAAGCTTACATGAAATCTATCGCAGACTATGAAAGAGAAAGATCGATATTGAAATTACTGTTTAACACGTTAATGTCCATGTTCCTCGTTCTCCGAATAATGAAGATGATTAAATCAAAAGGGAAGGGAAAAGAAGAAGCCCCTGGTAAAATTCTGCTCGCAGCAGCTGTGGAAATGGGGACTTGTGTAAGTAAGTGATATGCAATGTAGAAGTGAATCATAAAAATTGATTTACCTCATCTCCGTTATAACTGTTCATGAATTAAACGAAAAAAGTGTAATATGCGTAGAGCGGCTGTCGAACACCAGCGGGGTCTAGATTTACGATCCAATGGCATATGCTTGCATAGCCTGTAGGCATCACGGGAGCAAACTTTTAACACACAACAAAGTTAGAGACGGAATTCAACAAATTATCAACACGCATTCATCAAAATTAACTATCAGAATTTAGTAAAAACCACAAACTTGCCCTTTCATTGAAGAGTTGTTGAGGGGTGAGTGCCACCGAGGAAGGGGGTGACAATGGATGGTACTTTATAATCCAGAAGGGGGTCCAGCGCAGGGATCAACTCCATAGTGGATGGTCACCTCCGACCACAGGTCGCGCTGGTTCTCTTCAAGTGAGCCTCTCGCCCTCTCCTTGGCAATTGCCGTTCGCGCTGCTTCAGCCTGGCAACGGTACGACCCGAATCTCCATTCTAATCGAGCTCTCCCCTCGCCATGTGAGAGCAAGAAGACATCGTCCAAGTCATACTGGAACTTGGAACGGAAGAATTCACGCAAGAATTTCTCGTTGACAATGTAGACTGGACCCTCGATATGAAGCACTCGACACTGTGGTCCAGGCGTCCGGGCCGCGCTCTTGATGCGATTGGATCGAACGCGCGGGACATAGCTGTCTACCGCAAACTGGCCAAGACGCGCCTGGTCAAGGAGAGTCTGAGCACCAACGCGGTTGAAGAAGACGAGCTTGGCGGCGCTGGTGGTTGAAATGGTGGCGCCTGGGACGGGGGGGTTGATGACGCAAGCGAACACCTTGCCGCACGAGCGCACGCAGGAGAGAAGCTTGTGGACGGTGCACCCAGGTGGGAGGTTCGTCAGCCAGAGGGAGCAGTTCTCGTGTTCCGGGATATTGGCTGATTGATTCGCAGCGAGGAAGGGGTTGCCCTTGTAGTTCATCGAGGTCCCGGTCGCCAGCATGTGGGCCTGGATGGCTTGTTCGGAGGTGGTGGGCCAGTTGGAACGAGTGGGTGCTCTGACGGAGTTCATGGGGAAATATCCCTCATTAATGGAGACGGTCGGCTGCTGAGCGAGGTGGTTCTGCTTTTGAGCATGGTGAGGCTGGGGTGAGGTGCCGCAAAGGGTCGTCTGCCGGGTGTGGCCCGTGGTATGAGTATACGACTCTCTGCGGCAGTGCTGGGAGAAGCCATTGGTAGTGATAGAAGTAGGGTCCGCATAGACTTGCGGTGAAATCTGGTGGATGCGGCTGTTCTCATAATTGAGAGGACGACCAAGCTGCGGGTATACGAAATTAGAGGCGCCGCCTACATTGTGGATGGGAAGAACATTGTTTTCTTGTCCGGGCATTGTGAAACCAACAGTTCGAGAACCTGGAAAGGGACCCATCGTAGGGAAAGGGTCTTCCCAGGTTCCTGTAGTCTTGTGCTTGTGAAAATCTTGAGTAGGATTTGAGATATTTGTGTTCAGATCGAGGTTGCATAGGGCAGTTCTGCCAACATTTGGCAGAGGTTTGCGATGAGTGACTCTTTGATTGGCCGGAGCCTTGGTTCCAGAAGAAGCCATGGTGATCTCTTCAGTGATGTAACCGTGAAGCAGAGACCTAGGCGTCTCGGAAGCCTGTGAATTGTCCGTATTCCAAATTTCTGGGTTGATGGCAAGATGTGGTGGTGTGATCTCCGCCTTGGTAGATGGGCTAGACGTGGTAGAGCTCATGGTAAGCTGCGACAGAGCAATGGTAACGTCGCTCAGCTTTCTTTTGCCACCCTTCGACGATGTTCCTGAGGTAGCCATCTTAAGTAGACTTGGAACAGCGGGCAGAGCTGAAGATAGCGAAAAGTGCGGAGGTTTTAGGAACTGGGAGCTCAACAGAAATCTATTCAAAATAATATTAGTCACAGGTATTTTACGAGCCGGATTTCTTTGAGGTAAGTAAGGTAGACGAAACAAGGCGATGTGACGTGATAGATGGAGGTGATTGGCAAAATAATGTAGTTACCTGGTGTTTGACCCGAAGTCAATATGGTATTGGTGCTCAGCAGGGGAGGGGGCAAGATTGGTGATAATTTCTTCAAGGATTGTGCAATATGGAAGTTCGTGGTCGAAGGAGTGTGACTGGATCTCAAAAGAGGGAAGTGGAAGTTCTCCGGGTCGGCGCAGCTGGTTTGGAAAGGCGACTGCCACCCCGAGATTGCCTCAGTTGCAAATTAAGCTATGATTGTGGATATACCTAAATCCGAGTCGAATAAAGAAACTATTATGGTGTGCTTACACAATAAAAATTGAGGAAAGTAGTTTAGCAGGGGCTCATATGTCAACTACAAAATCCTACTAAATATTCAATTTGGCCCAAACTGCATTTCTACTAGCCATTCTCTACTTTTATGCCTTGTGAAAAGACAGGAACCCTTATTGGATTATGTGTGCGTGACTCTTTGTCTTGCTACAAGGAGGTCTTAACCTTCAGGAGCTCTTGTGGCCACATAAAGAAGAATTGTTACCAAACACAGTCAACTGTAGCACGACAGGAGCGCTCGGTTTCATCAACATTGACCATGATTAAACAGAGACGAAGGTTTGAAAGAACTTGAACCTACTATGTAGCCTTTGTTGCCCTTATTGCAGTTTCATCTTCCTGTGTCTTCTTCTCACCCACCCGGTGTCAAAAAAGCCTTCCCAAAGGCCTACATCCTAAGTTTCTGTAGACATTGTCTATCTATGTACCGTAGCCGAACTAGATACCCCCCTGTGTGTCATTAAAGCCAAATATGTCATCATATGTATTTTAATATGGCAGCCGAACAGCGTAATGGTAAACTTATGAGCTTTAGAAAAGCGTATTCGAAATATAGTTTGTAGTAAAGTGGCAGAAAGATGTATATCCCAAGACTATAAGAAGAAGGATTTCTAGGAAGAGGGGAGGAATATGCAATCCCCTCGAGACTTGGATTGCGTATTCTAAGCAGCCAAGGATCTGTGCCAGGCTGGTTTCCCGCTACAACATAGACGCATCATACCAACAAGAGTGGGAACAATGAAATACATGCTCTTTGTAATCCGGTGTAGCGTTACACGCGGATTGGATGTTTCAGGCCCGGATACAGCTGCATGTAGCTGGCCAAATTCGTACATGATTAGCTAATCGACGCATTAAACCCAGTTAGGGAATAACGCATATAAGACAGGCTTCTAGAATATGTGGTATTATAGTTAAACTAGCAACAAGGTATCAATGGAGACTACTAATTAGAAATATATAGTTCTTAAAAGTAGACCAACCAGGCGCAAGCTACATATGCCTGCGCTGTCTATGTCCTTCGTTCGTGTCCATGAAGCTTCCTGCTGATAATGTTCTCTCCCCTCCCACCTGAGGTCCAGTATCTTTTCGAACATTGCTAATCCCATCCGTCAAGTTTTGCACGCTCTCACTCTAGCCATCATCGTCCCTTCTTGACCGTAGAGTAGGAGCCAGTCGATAACCATCCCGATCCAAATACTCGAGTGGCTTGGGTTTGAATTCTGCTCTGATCGACCTACCGACTTTGGATACTCTGATTCTGGATGCACCCCTGAACATGCCGTCCGTCGCAATGTGATTATCTTCGTATGCCGCGGCCTCGAGTCCGATCTTGCCAGCAACACGGTTCAGTTGATATGGTGCATCTATGTCTAACCTCATCGTGTTACCAAGCCAAATGTCGAAAGCACCCTTCAAGCTTGGTATGCAAGCGGTGATGACCGAGAGATTGTAGGAAACCTCGAGCCATGTTGTCGGCTGGAGGGCTAGCCATGTGAAATCGCTCGTGTGGTTATATAAACACGACGTTTCAAGAAGGGCCGGGATGCTTGTAATCGGACAACTGCTCATCGTTTATTAGTCTATTGACTGCTTTCCACGGGATGACTGGGAATTCCATGTCATACAGGATACGGAAGGCGAATAGAGCCACAATCAGAGCCTTGGTTTTTATTCCAGTCTGAACATTCCATACCATGGCAATGGCCAGCATACATATGAGCAAGTCCGTCGCAACGTTTGTCGTTATAGTGAAGAGGTAGGTTGCCTGCATTGTCGGACATGTATTCTCGTCTGCTAGCCAGGGGGTGGGGAGAAGTGTCAGGGTACGGCTAGGCCGAAGGCAATAGTACAGAGTGATGGGGAGTAACGGGCGTCCCTCCTACGTAGCACCGGGTGGTCACTGGCGGTCTCAGGTAGGGGTGCCCACGGTGATGCATTGATCTCTGCTCCTTCCCTATCCTACTTCGAGATGGTCCTTATATAGATAGCTAGGCCGCCGCTTGGACCCGGCATAACAGCAGGGTCGGCGATGCCAAGGATCTTGACTCTCGTCATCCCAAAGCTTCACATAGATTGTAATCATGACTCGGGAGTCTTTTGTCCGAAACACCCCTCCGGCGCCCCACCGGTGTCTTGCGTTCAGTGTCCTGACACCCACTGGTGCCTATGGCATTCTGTTCTCTGACAAGAAGGCATTGGAAAGCCATCGTTACAATGCCGGCCAAGAGGAATACACCAATCAAACCCAGCAGGGCCCTTGTCGCAATACGAATCAGACCAAAGGTGTTGATGGAGCGGATAAACAGGCACATGCATGTCTTTGTGCAAGCGGCAATGACGATGCTGAGAAGTGAGTTCATATATTGAAGCTGGGGCTATCAGATCTATTCGCAATCAAATGGTCAGGAGGTGGCCTGGGGACGTTACATTGCGAATAGTGTCTACAGCACTCGCTTCAAGCATCTCTACATGCTTCCCCAATCCGGATTGAGCTGCGTAAATCGTCAGGCAGACCTGAACCAAGAGTAAGAAGAAACCGAAGAGGAGTATAAAATCACAATATCTCAAAGACAGGATGTTTCGGCGAATCAAAAGTGTACCAACAATAGATGTGGTCGAGACGAGGGCAAAGACAACGGTGACAATGACAAGTACAGCTGTCTGATCATTTGGACCCAGTCGTAAAAAGGGCGCTGATCTTCCCATGATGAGAGACATCTGTGTCCACTAAGTGGGCGATGATCAATTTGTCATCATAGTTTGAAAGGACACCCATCGCGAGTGGACCTCTACGGATACTTGTGAATCAGAAGCTATAAAGAGGCGTCGGCGGTGGGAATTCTAAGCTCTATTACGTCGCGTCGAATATACTCAGGGTTACTTGTACCGTTGCATGCCCATATATCTAGTCTCAGGTATATTGACCAGTGACCACTCTCCACGCAAATACCCAGAATGAACAAACCTCAGCATTGATCCTACCACGTAATGTCCGATTTCAACATTGGCTAATCTTATGAGGCCAAACCCATTCATACCCTGGGTGTGGTTTGCACTTCGGGGAATCTTGAGTGAGACTAGTAAAAAGAAGGCGACCATGTCCGTATGATAATCTAGAGTGCAGCACAATTATATCTGTGACGAATCGGAAGATATCCATTCCTTTCCCCTCACACACGATCTCAGTTCCCACCGCGCGCAAGCGCCGGAGTTTCCTGTCAGTTTGCGAGAAGTGTGTATGGATCTTGTTCGCACAGGTGAACGGAGGAATATCCATACCAAGTTAAGTGCCCTTGGCCCGTTTAGCTTATGGACCAATCACATTAGGCAACTCAATCCGACAGTTTGGAATGCCGCAAATTGATGATCTAACAATGCCAGAGCTGCATGGTGGTGGATTGCACGGCCAATTTCAATGCGTGAAGGCTTAAACTCTTCAATTAATGCCACGTCGAGAGTCCTGAATGAATCCGACTTACTCAGGCAATCAGATAGTCATCAGAAAGAGTGAAATGATGACAAGAAGCCCCCAAAAGAAGTGCTGGACGCGGCCCAACTACCCAAGCTAATACCCACGGCCTGGCCTTGTTAACGCCCGTAACGCTGCCTCTCAGGCTGACTTGTTATGTACAAAGATCAGCGGTGCGTTCGCTTATTATATACAAGTGACAAACGACCAACCATGATGAATCACAGATCCACAATGGCCACAGCCGAGCTTAGGATTAATGAGAATAAACCCATGAACAGACCGGGGTAAGTGAAGGGTTTGAGGTGCTTCTATGTACACTGGTACACTACAAACATTCAGTAAACATTGATGCAAACTGTTGACTCACTTGGGCCGGAAAATATGCATGTTGGTGGAGCTATCATCTCCACATAATGAACAAATAAGGATTGCTGATAAGGAGCCCTGTTTATTACTGGGAAGCGGGGAAGTTGCTCATTGACAAGGGCTCAGTATAGGTCCATGTAGACCTTGTGGTAAATGAAGTAGTTGCCGCTGTGATTTATTACACTTTGGATCGCAACGAAAAATTCGCGATGCGGCCATCTCTCGTTGACTTTTACACTACTCGTTGGCCGTCTCAGCTTTTCGCATTTTCGGGCATGTACCTGATCACTTGGGCCGGTATTGGCATGTGAGTTGAGACTAAATCATAACTTGGAACGGGCATGGCTTTAAGCTAACCGTGTGTGGTAGGAATATGTACTATGCCATTCTCAACGGAGGGCCTGTCGCATATCTGTTCAACTATCTCATCGTGCTGACGGGCGTTTTGGCTCAAGCAGCGTGCATAGCCGAGTTAGCATCCATCGTTCCATCGCCGGTGCTCAGTATTACTGGACATATCACTTCGCCCCCCCCCGAGGATCAGGAGATTTGTGACCTGGATGCAGGGTCGTTCGACGTGGTTAGGATACATTGCGACCCTCGCGTCCGCAATCAACAATGGTGTTATCAACCTCGAGGCGGCTGTATCGATAAACTGGCCCAACATAGAATGGCTGGGATGGCATACTACTTTGCTTTGCCTCTGCAGTTTGGCCTTTTGCCTCGTCATTAATCTTTGGTTCTTCCCTATTGTACCCTGGCTGGAACTTGTCGTTGGTATTTTCAATGTTTGTTTTTTCTTCATATATCTCGTCGCGCTCTGGGTCCTGTCGCCTCGCAACAGTGCCGATTTCATCATGACGAGGACCAACTTTTCCAGGTGGGATAATAGTTATATATCTTGGAATGTTGGCATGCTAACGCAAATATGGATGTTCATCGGTACGTTAAGCTACCTTGACCGTATTGGACAGAGAACCCACTGACAATGGGGCAAAGGCCTGGAATGTGTCATTCACATGGGAGAGGAAACGAAAAATGCTAGGCGCTCAGTGCCACAAGCCATGTTTTGGTCCATTGCGGCTAATGGTGCATTGGGCCTGATAATGGTCTTCACATACATTGTGAGTCTGACAGCCCACCAATCCTAAACGCAGCTGACTTTGCAACTTCGGATTTGCATGCCTCCGATTGAAGACCTCATAACAGCATACAACCCGTTCATCTATCTCATCACGGTCTCAACTGGCTCCAAGGTAGTAGCCACAGTCATGGCGACTGGCCTTGTGACAATTCTCATTGGTTCAAACATGTCGGTCTTCTCATCAGCGACCCGCTTGACTTGGGCGTGGGCGAGAGACAGCGGCTGTACGTGGTTTCCCAAAACCTCCCTTGGCTGCAAATCTTTCGCGACGAATTAAATTTTGACCATACTTTCGTCTTATTACCCTCATATTTCGGCCACGTTGACGAAAAGCATCGTGTACCCATGCGCGCTGTCCTCTTCACCTGCCTCATTGTGGCCTTCATGGCGTTACTGAACATCGGAAGCTCGACCTACGTCGCCTTCGGCGCTCTGACCTCACTTTCCTCGCTCTCTTTGTACTTCAGCTATGCCATCATTTTTTCCATCTCCTTGCATACCCGCCTCACATGCGGTCTTGCAGCTGGTGAGTGGAGCATAGGGCGATGGGGAGTGTATGTGAACGCCTTTGCGCTAGTGTATACCCTGTATACCATGATTTGGCTTCCATTCCCCACTACAGTTCCTGTCACGGCGGGAACGATGAATTACTGCGGTCCTGTCTTCCTTACTGTCATGATCGGGGCTCTAACTGCTTGGATATTTTGGGGAAGCAAGCACTGGCCGGGACCGAACCAAGGAGTTGTCGAAATCGTCCTGCGCAACTCGGGGGTAAAATAGCACGCTCGGGATCGGTTCTGGAACAAGAGTTTCAATCTACAAGAGGTAAATTCCAAGTGCTGCAAATATTGAGGGTGGCGTTCATGCCCACCACAAATCGGCATTGGGCAGTTTAAAATATACTATAAAAGAAGTAACTGACTTAAAACCGCCATCAGATTTATACATAGCCTTAAACATCTTTACATTATCCCCTTAATCCTCCGCCGTGCCATCAGCAAAGCACATCAGTGTCGTAGTATCCTCCGCCACCGCTAATGTGCCATTGGTGACCTTACACCCACTTCATCCACCAACTTCACGGAAATACCCTGCGTAGACATGCGGCGTAACGCGGGTAGGGCTTTCGGAGATGGACGTGGAACTGTTTGCGTTGCTGTCCTGGCATGCGAGGAGGTGGTAGGGGGGGTTCATCGCCGTTGTTATAATATTTGCAGCCGTGGCAGTTGGAACAGGAGGCCTCTGTTTTGGGGAGTGTTAGTTTTATAGCTTGAATCTTTTCTCTCTATGTTTTATAGGAAGCTCAGTGGAGAACTTACTGTTTCTCTGCGAGTAGTAGTAGTCGCAGTTCTTCTTAAAGATATTGCGTGGAGCATCACCTGTAACTGCAGGCACAAACAGTGGATAGTTAAGATACCTGTGTCTCAGTCAGACAATAACACATGTTGGTGTTTATTCACTCCAGAATTCGGCACACTTGCTGGATCCCGGGGAAGACGTGGCTGTATCTGCTGTTTTCGTACTAGCAGTATCGAGCCGCAGTCACGCCGACCACGGCCATTGAGGCGACGATTAGTCTGAAGAGCATCATGATTACTGGATCAAAGTAGAGTGGCAGGGATCGGTCGATTTCAAGGAGTGGATACTGAAATGAATTTCACACTGCTATCTGCTAGGTTGTAAGACTTCCATTTTATATTCATGGAGTATAACCGACCTTGAGTAGATGGACCAGAAGCAAAAGGAAAGCGATTCCTGCCGGAGAATTTTCCATATTGAGTGCGTCACAGTGCACCCAACAAAATTATTGTGTACACAGATCAATATCTGTGATTGACAGCTGAAATCCCTATTGTTTAACATCGAAGTAGTCGCATTCCGTAACGCCGAGCTGTTGTCCGACCTAACCGTGATGAAGTACACAAGGACTTCTTCTGAAAGCCTGTAGTCACAGCGGAGGCCTCGACGTAAAAAAGCTGTAAAAAGCAAAAAATTATTATTATTATTATTATTATTATTATTATTATTATTATTATTAAATACGCCGTAGGCTCGAAGCCCCCGGTACCTCTACTAGTACTCCCGTATGTCAAACCGTGCCCTAATGGCTGGACTAAATACATACGCTGCGTCGTCGGTTCGCCCTATTGGCGACTGCGTTGCGTTCACTACCATATTACGTTGGTTCTCAACCTACCAACAAAGTCCCCCCTGAGAAGATCGATGCTATCTGGGCCTTGAAGCTGTCCGACCCGTCCCTAGCAGCCACCTTACAATAGTCCCACTAACTACTGGTTCCCCTGTTGCCGTTGCGAGGTCTCTGCGAGAGTATAGTGGCCGTGGTGCGATAGCGGCCCGTAATCGCTCCCTCGGTCCTTCCAACAGCCCGCAAAAGAGGATTACGTGCTCTGCCGTCTCAGGGGCGTCGCCACAGCGGCATAGCGGCGAGTACACGCCAAAAGCCCCTGTCTTGAATAAGAAGGCTGCTAGTCCTATTTTTTCCGTCCTGATCTGGCACAGCGTAGACGCCTCCAGTCGGTTCAGGCCGAAATACTTGCCCCCTTTCGGTATCTGCATCGAAGGGCCCTCCGGTTCCTCAGCGATAGCGCGTCGCTGGCGATCGTGATGCTCTGCTCCGGTGAGCCATCTCTTCCTCCAGTGGCCGAGGAGGGCAGCCGGGACCTCCTTTTCCTCACTCATCCACTCGGAGCCCCGGGCCTCCTTCTCCATAGTGTACCCTACCGGTCGGAAGTATAAATTAATATGACGCAAGGAAGATAACTTCCATCACAAGAGAGGCAATTTTTCGATAACAATTAACCCAGGGATTCGTACCAAACAGCTGAATGATCGAAACACTTACAGGGCATCGAGAGTGGACGATGCCCCGTCACATGATCGACTGTATCAATACACTTGCTGGTGGCACAGAGCCAAACGCAAAGTACTGGAATCGAACACTTGTAAAGATAGCTACAGCTTGGAATGAAGACCTTCTAATAAATCATCCTATAAACTGTCTGACTTGGCTGAGCATTCCAAAGAAAATGAAATTTCAGCAGCTCAGAGATCTCAAAGACACGACTGAAGACATCTTGCAAGCTTACATCATTAGAATTCTCATACTCCTAAATTTTACCTATGAAACCAATTATAATAAAGAAAAACCAAACTGAAGCTGCAGTACACCGATGGCCCCAATCGCTGGCCTTTGTCGTGCTTACGACCATTTCCTGATCTACAGCGAGTCATCTCCATATCCCTTTGAATTTAATAATATCTCAAGTTTACTCACAATTCAATCCCTGTGTTTATCGTTTTGACTTGCATGGCGATTGTGATTATTCATTTGCTGTCATGGTCCCCTTGGTTATGTGGGATGGGTTTCCCCAGAGATCAGTGACAGTACGTTGGCTTCGTTACAATAAGGGATCTTTGATTATACAATGAGTAAAACAAAGGACTATTCACTTGATCCATAAATCTTGTTACCAGTTGCAACATGATCTCATGAGCAAAGCATGCAGCTAGTAGGGTTGCCAGCAGTACCGGGAATAAGGAACTGCAACTTTTCGATCATGACTCACGGAACTGCCAGGCAAGAAGCCAGTCAGTGTGTATGAAAAATTTGTGATTCCATCTGTAAGGTTTTCATCTGAAATCTACCTAAGTACGGAATTTGTCTGCGCTTGATTAGGCGCAGCGGTTTGGAAAATGCGGGAAGGGGGCGGGTCCGCGATGTGGCTCTTTCTATGTCTGGTCACTGACTTCAAATCGGTCTTTGCTCTGAATTCACCGGCCAAATCATATTAAGCCCCTCTAGACATTAACACGTCTTCTATTCCTCGGAGTGGCCATGAGGAAAACGACATATCTATCTTTGCCATCTGTTAGAACTGGCGTCACGCCGTCTGAATCCGTCCGGCCATTTGAGTTTACAGCCGCAGCCACAATTAACCCAAGTACACCATCACCCCTCGAGTCGCAAGTGTCATCCACCAGCTTTCCCTTGTGTAATCTCCACCCTCGTAGTCCGTCTGGAAGTCAAACCCCGTTTGCGGGACTAAACATTTGACGTCACAACAAGTGCCTTCCGCCTTAATCTCGTCTCTTCCGGGCACTCGAGCAAGTTGAAAACCATGGAATCAACACCGTACGACCCTGGCCATGCGCACCTTCTAAGAGCTCTCAAGGACTCCACTGCGCCTCGCACTGTCGTCGGTAAGCAGATTTTACACAGCCCTCCACGATGACTTGTATACGTCCCAATCCACTAAGCACTCCAACAGACGCTGTGATTCATGTTCTGCAAACCAAGAACGAGGCTCAAATGCTCCATGCATCGCGTCGCCAGAAGCTGGAGAGCCAGATCGAGATCCTCTTAGAGGAGAATGAGCATCTCAAATTGCACAATCGCAACGATGTGCTTGATCAGCACATATTGAAGTTCAAGCTGGAAAATCAAGCCATTGAATTCCAGAACAAGATCAGCAGTCTCGAGGCCGACAAGAAGGAACTCCAGGGACTCATTCTGCAGAAGAACATGATGTTGAGAGTGGCCAACGAGACGAACACAGAGCAGCGCCTCGAAATTGCTGATCTGAACAACGCCAACGATGGGCTGGAGGATAATGTCCACCTGCTGGCCGGCGAGAACAACCGTCTGCGTACTGAGAACCGCGAGATGCGCAAGCACATCACGCAGTTGGAGGGTTATCTCGAGGAGCTCAAGGTTGCGATTACCGGACTTAAGCCTGCCACCAACATCGGAGATATCGCCGATACCCGCGATGAGAACGAGAAGCTTCGATCTGAGCTCGAAATTTTGAAAGCCAAAATGGGCGAGACGAGCTTGGATGATAATGATCAAAACGGCGAGGTGGCGTCCTTTGTCGTATCAGGTCCCAACATCCCAAATGATGTGGGATAAGTACGTTTTTGACTCTGCGCATTACTATACGAGTTGAGGGTCACTCAATTCACGGGGAATTACAGGAACAATTGGATTCTGTATGAAAAGTTTGTGAATAGGGGGATGGTTGAAGATTGTGTGGACGAAGCACCGCAGTCAACATCTCTGTATTCGAGGCTGATGATGGTAGATACTTGCTGGAAATCAACGTCAATGAGGCTGATATATACATACAGTGCTTTCAAAGTTGAAATAAGCATGAATCGCATACCAACAGCCATTTTGCATGCAATTGAAGCACTTGCTGATAAACGTTATTTCTCATGGACAAGACTTTTGTTTGAAATACAGACTGGAGTTGACAACAATAGCATTCTATAACAAAAAATTAAAGAAGGTAAGGGACTAAGTGTTTGTGAAAGACTCCGTTTTCACCCTCAAAACATATCCATCATGCCTAAGTACAACCACGCATATAAAAGCCTCAACACATGCTGATACTTGGGTGCCATCTTGAAGCCCAAAGCAAATCAAATAAATGGAACATGTAATCTGGATACATCATAAAGAAAACCTTTCACACCCCACGAAACCAAAATGCCAGGCCAACCAATCGATCACAGCCCCTAGATCAGCATCTTCTGCCGCATGGGCAAGGGAGACATAGGAAGAAACGAAAGAAAAGACAACCCTGGGACCATCTTCTGCGTCACCTCGACGGTCAAATATTAGCGTTTGTAGCGGAATGCCGCCCGTGGGTGTGACGACGGTGCCGAAATTTTAGAGGTGCTCGAGGACACATCGAAGAATCTACGAGGCCTTTGCCTGACTGACCAGATCACACAGGGGCTCTTGGACCTGTTGCCCGTCGAGCAAATCTTCAATGCGATTGTTGATACAGCCAGCCAGAGAGTTCAGGTGAAATTTGGCAGGTCGCTACGGCTCCGCATACTTCTCGGGACGGGAAGCTGCGGGGCCTTCGACGGCAGGTCCATCAATGGCAGATATTTACAGGGCACTTCCTCATGGGCAATATCGGTCAGGAGAAGGTCCTTCGGCAACCGAGACTTAAAGAGCGAGACCCTCAATTGTAAGACAATACATTTCTGCTTCGAGGGTGAATCCAATTGTGCAAATACCTGCGGTAAGTGCAACGCCGGTTGTTAAGCCAGCTGGGAAACGTTATCTTGCTGCTATTGCCAGCCAGGCTCTCGCTCTTATGGATAACCAGGCTGCTAACCCAATTTTCAACCCTGCAGTTAACCATGATGTAATCGGCGGAATAGCAACCCAACTACAGACGTAGCTCCATGGGCCAGTCTGCCTCCCGTAGAGCTTCCTGAAGACTCACTTTCAAATTCACCGGATGGCTTCCCAGTCAGAGGCGCATATGAACCTCCCATCGTAGACCCTAGGGAGCTCTCTCCACTGCTAGTAATCAGCGACCTGTCTGGCGCCGGTATCAACACGTAGGTCTGCCGCCTGAATGTGCTAGGTCCAATGTCTGAATTAGACGAGTCACATTACTACGAGGTTGAGTGAAATATTTGTGATGGCTGGAATCCTAGGCGGGATAACTGGAGGAAAGAGTTGGTTGAGTGATGCGTGAGCATGTGAGGTGTGAATAGTTGTATTGGGAAAGTGATGCCGCGAGAAGTAGGTGGTCCATACTTGATTGGTTGATATAGTAATTTTTTTTATTAAATACGCCGTAGGTGTTAACCCTCGGTACCTCTACAAGTACTCCCTTAAGGGGCTATAGATGATATAGCGGGCCCTTAAGCCGCGTCGGGCGGTTATACAGGTAAACTTGTAGCCAAACGACTACTAAACCTCCTGTCCCTCCCTAAGTCTGTGCTACAACCCCTGCCTGAACTACCGATAAGTGTGGTAATGTGGCACTTAAATTCGTCCTCAGGGGTGGGATGCTGCTGATGTGCAGAAGATGCTCGACTATTTTTTGTCGCGACAAGTCGTAGTATCTGCTAATTGGGGTTCTCGTCGAGCGTATACATCTCAACCATACGCTCAAGTGGATAGACCGTAACGTGGTCTAGACGCTCGCAAGAATCGCGGCGAGAGGGGGTCCGATAAGGGGTCGGATTAACGATTGGAATTCTGGACCGGCTGTCGAGTTATATTCCGCCGACGTAGTGCTTGACGGTCGACTGGCTAGGATGCTCGTAATCCTAAACTGCACCAATCTCCCTATTATCGCTAGGTGGGCAGCGCGCCGTAAGGGTTGACTAAACCCCCTTGTGTGTCAGCTGCGGGATTCGAACCTGCGACTCGTCACCGACCCAAGTGGGCGAGGCTCAAATCGGGACTTATCTACCAGCGAAGTGACCAACTACACCAGCCGACGATATAGTAATTAAATAACTTTGTTTGTGAATAAGCAGCCAATTTATAGAGGCTGAACCATGATTTCTTGTCTTGAACACTTTTTGCCTGCGCATAGTATTCCATGCCCATATTGGCACTTTGCGCTGGATTTCTTGCTGGATTTCTTCTTCACCAGCTTGGCCATCACAGTTTGCATACTTTTACTTCTTCCTATGGCGGAAGAACCTAAACTACGTCTTTCATTAACATCATCAGACCTGTCAGTTTCATTTTCTACTGACTAGCATAAACCACAGTGATTCGCACCGGAAAGAGCTGAAGGCGGCAAAGAACAATTTGTCCTCGCTCTGGGACTATATAATGATTACCAATGTTTTTTGCTCTACAGCATCGTGTCTACTGACGGTAAACATGAACGGCATTCAATGTTAAATTAGACGAAAAGACACACCTCTTGGTTCCGAACAGTCTACAAAGGCCTGTCCCTATTTCTCCATGTAACCAGGTCAGTGCGGCTAGATGGATGCGTACACGAGTCGGCTCATGAACTCTTATGGAAGGCTTATAGTTTACTATCGATTCCCTCGTCTTCCGGTCTCAACCCTATTGGTGAGCTTTTTATTTCACAGGAAAGTGTGGGGATGATAGCCTAAAGTATGGTAGTGCTTGAATTCAAGCATTAGTTGTCGTTCAACGTAGGAAATCCTTCTTTCCAAGCTAGTAGAGCTTCTGGCTTCGAAACTCTGTTAGTTGTCGAATCCCTTCTACCAAACTCCCTGTACACAGCTGGGCTAGAAGTCGCGACCTGTGACGGTTGTCACGTGATTGACCCACACTGGTCTGAACAGATTGATAAGTGGTTGCACATACCAAAGTCAGGGACTTTGGTATAGGTCTCTTTTGGTGAAGACACCTGGTACGGTGGCGTAGTGGCAAGGATTGCAACCCCTGGCGCGGCGTGACACAACACCAAAGTCAAATACGGGTGCGCTGACTCGTGTACCCCTCTGCGGAGGACGATGATTCGAGTCCCGCACTTGGAAAAGTCGACTGAGGCTTTTCAGGGATCTACTTATCCAGAATTACCCTTGGCTGGAGGCAAGGTCTCTAGAGCGAAGTCTCGCGGACGAGACTTGTCAGAACGGGGGGTAATGTGACGGTTGCCATGTGATTGACCCACACTGGTCTGAACAGATTGATAAGTGGTTGCAGATACCAAAGTCAGGGACTTTGGTAACGGTCTCTTTTGGTGAAGACACCTGGTACGGTGGCGTAGCGGCAAGGATTGCAACCCCTGGCGCGGCGTGACACGACCATTTGTTCGATGAGGTTGTCTATCGATCTTCTACGTCACTCATTGCCGACCCAGCAAGACGGCTTGTCTGACTTGTGGGGGTTCGGACGTTTTCTCCAACCTTGCTTGTCTGACCTAGACCTCCTTGGCAGAATGTGTGCGACTCAAAAATAGCCTGTCAACTCAGTCGCTTTGCACGGATGACATTTGCTAAGAAAGCTTAGTCCAATCCATCGGACGCACTTCGGCATGGCATGGAATCAGTTGCGATTGGCTGACTTCATATCGAAATTTGGGCATGCAAATTTAACTATCCCCTAATTATTCTGATCACGATTATATCAACCACGGTGAGACCTTTCCAATCGTTTCATGGTGCAAAATTAATATTAACAATCATTCCCTGTCTTACTTTGGCAGACAACTAGGAGCAGGCCCGCGATATTTACTCAGCATGTGGCTTGGATCGGGATCATGCCGTCCACGGCGAACATACTCACGAACATTGTTCTCCTAAATGTAGGAAAAGTGCCCCACCAACTCAAGAACGGGCCCAACGGATAGGCGCTCTCTGAGCTTATTATAACCCACAATACGAAACTCTTGACCCGACTCACGTCAACCTAAAGAATCTTTTATAGGCTGAACCTACAAATTAGAAGACAACGAGACTCGTGTGTTGCCTACATGCGAGCTATCCTTCTATTTGGTGATAGACAGACCCGAACGCGACTTCGGCCCCTTCTTTTCGGACGAAAGTTCAGCGCCAGGTATCAGATGATTTATTTTCGACAGTATTTTATGGAGAGAATATTCAATTGCAATGTAATCTAGATCCTTTTCATCATGAAAATCGAAAAGGGAAAACTCTCTTCAAGTCAATTGCCGTTATAGACTCATAAGGCGAGTTATATGGAGTGATATTGAGTTGATTAATAGTCCCTGCGATCCGGCACTTACGAATAATGAGGATCTGGACCAGGGCTCTGTATTTTCGGTGAAGTTGAGCGAACGAGAGAGAGTTTGGGTGGTCTATATAAGCCAGCATGAGACACGCCATGACGAAACTTGAAGATATTTCTCTTCCTCAACATCCCAAGAACATTCTAGGCCAGCTTCCACAAGTCAAACGTCATCATGATTTTCACCAAAGTCTTCACTCTGGCCATCTTGGCCGCCATTCCGGCCTATACTGTCCCCGTCTCATCAGTACCTCCAAATGCTTTGAACGTCAAGCTCAACGACAAAATGTCTAAGGATATGGTAAATTCCCCAGCAAAAAAGCCCTTGGCTAAGGCGCAGGATTGATCGCATGATTACTGCCCTCGAATGTATGATATCAATTTCTCCGTTGCTGACCGTACATTAGGACAACCCCCCAGACAAGGACAACGACATGTACTCCGCCTTGCAGGCCCGCGCTGATGAAGAAGCCGACATCAACGCACACGAGTTTCAGCCACCTAAGGCTAATGCCGCTGAAATGGTGTCTCGTGATATCGGGACTTCGGACCTCGCAGAAACGGATAAAGAGGTCTCCAAGAGATCCAACGAACCAAGAGGCTTCAATCATCATCACGGTGGCCGCGGAAAGTGGGTTAATCATCACCGTGGTGTCCACAAGGCGGCTATTCATCGTGGTGCATGCTTAGGTGAGAAGCTCAGACGTCCATTCACTTCACTTGACTGTATTCTGGTCCCCCCCGCGAGCAAGGATTTTACACTCAACAAATCGTTATCATTTAATCCCCTTTCAATACTGCAAAGCTGACCGCTAGGGATTAGGAGGCGTGCACCGCAATAGACGTGGCAAGCATCATGGCGCCGGTTACTACAAGAAATTGAACAGAATCTCAGGCCACACCCGCAATTGGGACCATGGCGCACGTAGAGCGTACCATCACCATTAAGCAGATTTTTCGTCTTGCTTGGATGATTAAACATCAAGTTCTTTTCTGGGTGACAAGAGATTGTACAACGTATTGAGGAGCAGGGGATAAAAGGAGAAGTCATTTGTCATCGTATCATGATGTTTAGTACTTTGTAATACTAATTGAGTCATTATATGCTGTACAAAAAAGTTCACAAGGGCATTTTATGGGGAGGGGTATTCAAAAGGGGATTCGAAAGGGGATTTCTCAAATGAGAGTAAATAATTAGTAACCACTCAGTAGCTATATTTTGCCAGCACTAGCAATTTTACGATGCAATTAAGACACCGTCCTCTGTTTATTATTCGATGTGGCATCCTTGCTAGCTATGGTAATTGTATTTCCTAATGTAGTGGAGAGGGTTTGGCGCGCAGAAGCTATAATCTTTTACTATTTCCTTGGCAGCTTAGTTGTCGTCTAGATCTGAAAGCCACGACATGAGAAGAGAGGTACAACAACACAAACCTTGTTCTATCCAACTTGGTTTCAAGAATGGATAGATATTCAGCATACGCTGCGACTTCCTCAATCTCCTTGGGTTTTTACAATCCTCCAGACGAAACTCTTCTCTGACCAACGGGCTTTCGGTATTGGCTTCAAGAGTGAAACAGATTATTGTTCTTAGCCCGTATGGTTTTATCTTGTACAAGCTCTTCTAATACGGTCTCATATGCGCTGTTTTTATTTTCGCCTTTCCCATCGTCTGATTCGACCTAGACGTTCCAAGGAGGATTCTTGCATTACGGACGACTCGGTTCTCTTGTTTTTACAATCACGCCCGGAAGGTCGACAACGCGTTTGCAAATCCACTAGTCTTGAATATACGGGTGCCTACGTGTATATCAAGTAAAACTAGCGATAATCCACTGTAATACGCTATTTAGTCCGTAATCTATGGCTCTACCAATTCACCATGATATGACCAAGAAGCGTCGTTCGAACCGTAGCGGCCGGAAATTCCGCATAATCGTTCACGGGAATAGTAAAATTGTTCAATGTGTCTTTCATGAGGATCATTTCGTTAATATTGGCGTCCATGCCTCGAGAATGGTCACAGATGCAGCAAAAGTTCAAGACAGAGAACAAAATCAGCGAAACGGGGATTGATTCGCTAAGAAAGGCATGTACGGAAAAAAAAACACCACCCTGAATGATGTCTGTAGCGATTGCTCCTCGGCCTAGTCGTCCGCCGTCCATAGCAGCTGCGATGCATTAGCCGACCATGGATTCATCGAGGGGGTGTTACTCAGCAATATTTGCGATGGCTTCATCTTTGATATGAGAAATTCGCAAAGCGGATTTCACCGTGGTGGTTTTCTGTCCTACTTCCACAGGAAAAAAGAAACACGCCGGCCACCAGCGTCGCTATGGCCATGTTACGTGGATACTTCATAATCCAAATGGGGCTACATCTCGAGAATCATACGGTACAGAATTTATGTTGGGCGAAGAAATAATCATCGGACATGGTTATATGACGAGTGACTGTATACAAAATTATTATTCACCGATATTATAAATGTATGTTTGCAAATATATATCATTCTCTGATTGTGGTAGACCTTATTTTGTGGTACGGACTTAATGGTATGGATGGAGGCAAGTGTGATCTTCGGCACTCCTATTCAAAGGCATTATTCACAGTCGAAGCCATCCGAATATTGTTTTGCCGAGGCCTACCTCATAATTCACAATGTGGAATAGGGTAAAAGTTTTATGGTCACGTGGGTCAAAGCATGTAACCCCGAAGCCTGGATTAGGTCAACTGACACTGACTCGATCCCGAGTGAAGCGGTAATGAATGAATCAACTGGTTACCTAGTTAGGACGGCAATTGCATGAATGAAATTCCCGTTTGCACCGAGCTTACATTGTATTATGATATCAATTGTGTTCCAATATTGTACCGTCACACATTGCTTATAATGTAGTGGAAAGGAAACCTGTCGGACAGCACCAGCCTCTGACCCCTGGAGTTTCAGGGCCCTAGGTTTGGGGGAGTGGATTATTGACCACCGCACCGCACCAAGACCCACCAGAATTGTCACCGCCAATCTCTAAGAAACTCTAAAACGATATTTAAGATGTCTGCTCGTGAAGCTTATCTTAAAGTGCGTTTGCAACCTGTGTTACGCTCTTTCTGATCAACATCACCACCATGTCCGATTCGTCCAACTGGCGGGTATCTTCTGACTGGCGAAAGCCATCTCAAACGGGCCCGTGGCCGCAGAACAATTACCCCCAGAAGTCCGTTCGGACTCAGAAAGTCGAGGACGGACCCATCTCATCAAATTTGAGGCAGCGTCAGCCAAACAGACGCTGGGCGGAACGAAGCAGGCCTGAAGATGTACGAGTTCACTGGCCAACTCCCCAGAGAGATGACGACGCTGCTGCAAACGCCATAGCCGAAGGCCGACGCATTTACCTGGGGAATCTATTTTACCGTGCCACACCTGACGATATTGAGGATCTGCTGAAAATTAACGAGGTCAACGCATTTAAGTCAATACACATATCCATTGACCCAATCTCGGGCCGAAACCCAGGCTACTGTTTCATTGAATTCGCCGACCGTGAGGCTGCCGAGACGGCTATTGTGACTCTTGATGGAAAGCCGCTCTTTGATCGGGGTGTGAAGTCAAGGCCTTGCCTGCCCAAGGGGGAAAGTCGCACGCGTGCCGGAAGAGATCAAGATAGCTCAGGCTCTTCTGGTTTCAAGCGTTGGGGTGACTGGACAGGACGGAATGACGAAGGAGACAGTGCGTCGCTCCCGAGCCAGAATTCGGACCGGAACGGACCGCAAGATGCCCTTCAATATTTTGTGAGCTCTTCCAGTCAAGGACGACAGCTCTACGTTGGCGGCTTGCCACGCATGCTTGACCAGGCCATGAACGAGGAGGAAATTCGATCAATATTTGAAGGATATGAGGTGTAAGTGTTCGACTCCCGTATTCTAGAAGACCGAGGTTTGACACCACAGATAGAACTACAGTGGGCAAGAGAATAAGTCCTAATGAGGCTACACGCCGACGGCCAGGACGGCACAATTTCTGCTTCGTCGACTTCTCAACCTCCGAGCAGGCCAAAGCTGCACTCGATGCTGTCAATGGTGCCGAATATCGCGGTGCACCACTGAAAGTCTTCACTGCAAGGGGGAAGAGGAATGACTGGCCATAAGGTGACGGTGACTTCATGGTTTCAGAAGACAGAATGGACCTTGGTGTTGCCCTGCTCTGCTTCTTAAATACGCCATTTGCGTGATCAGTCGTTGTGAGATCATAATAACCACTGGGGAGGAATTGCAGAGAACCTGCTGTATCAATACGCTTGCTGGGGGGCTCTGGATTAAACTCAAAAAGTACTGGAACAGGCGCAATTATAATGTGAGTATGATTCTCAGAGTAGAGTATAAATGTGGCATACGGTAAAGCTACTGTTCAAGACCCAGGAGGTTATTATAAACACACATAACGTAGTCCACGGTCCAATTGCACACTTCGGCAGATTTTCGTACGCTACCACTTTGACCTGCGGTTTTTCACCACATAACTATGGTTGGTTCTTGGAATGAAAGTGATATGATTCTAGCATTACATGCGCTTCAATCTGATCCAAAATTAAGTGTACGTCGCGCTGGTCAGATCTATAACGTACCTTTTAGAACCCTTGCGTATCGACGCGACGGTAAAACCGCTCGAGCGATTACGCGATCGCCAACGCAAAAGTTGACTCCTTCCGAAGAAGAGGCAATCGTACGACATATAACCGACCTAGATTCGCGAGCATTTCCTCCCCGATTGAGTGGTGTTGAAGATATGGCCAACCGATTACTTCGAAGTCGCGACGCGGGACGCGTCGGCGTCAACTGGGCCTCGAGCTTCGTAAGACGATAACCAGACCTCCGGACGCGTTTAAATCGAAGGATCGACTATCAGAGAGTCCTCTGCGAAGACCCCGACGCGTATCGCGCGTGGTTTGACCTGGTACGGAATACAATTGCGAAATACGCGATCCAGGAGGAGGATATCTACAACTTCGACGAGACCGGTTTTGTGATGGGCCAAATCTCATCCGAAATGGTCGTCACGACTTCTGATCGGCGCGGAAGGCCTAGAGCAGCCCAGCAAGGAAATCGGGAATGGGTTACAGTTATTCAAGGCGTTGGGTCGTCCGGTTATGCCCTCCCTCCGTACATCATTTTCGCCGGCAAAACCCACCTCTCGTCATGGTACGAAAACAGCCCATTACCGCCTGATTGGGTTATCGCAGTTACTAAAAATGGCTGGACTACGAACGAGAGAGGCGAAGATTGGATAAAACACTTCGATCATCACACCAAGTCTCGTACGAAAGGTACTCATCGCCTATTGATCCTCGACGGTCACGAAAGCCATCACTCGACCGATTTCGAGGTATATTGCAAAGCTAACAATATCGTCACGCTTTGTATGCCTCCTCATTCGTCGCATAAGCTCCAGCCTCTTGATGTTGGTTGTTTTCGCGGGTTAAAAAGAGCGTACGGAAAAGAAATCGAAGATCTCATGCGAGCACATATAAGTCATATCTCGAAAGAAGACTTTTTACCGGCGTTTTTAAACGCGTACAACGAGAGGTTGATGGGCAGTTACATGACGAATTTCGTCAAATTGGTGGTCGTACGAGGCGGCGAATTGCGCGTGTACGGCGCTGTAGAATCTGCGGCGAGCCCGGACATAATGCGCGCACTTGTGGAAATGATGTAGAGACGTCTGAAGATAACGATTCTGAGTAGTTTCAATTGATGATAGGCATTGTGGTTGAATTAACTTATACATTGTCGTATAAGGTCTGCCAAAGTGTGCAATTGGACCGTGGACTACGTTATGGGGCATCGGAAGTAACGACGTGAAGCCACTCCTATATAATGATTGAAATGTCTTCTGTGAAGCCGCACGGCATCTCAACCGACCTGTTGCCTTAGGCCTGCTGCGAAAATAACCCGAAATCCCGAATTATGCTCTGATTTCTTGCAACGCCAAGACACTAATCACTAAGAAAAGGAATCCTGGTCGTTTAGAGATTTACATATGGCGTTTCTCGGGTGTATTTGACAAGTCTCATTGGGACCAAGATGACTGTTACACTGGGTGGCAGTCTTGGCATAAGCCCGAATATGGGGTTTCATCCGTGGGAGGATGAACGGAGTCGTAGATCCCTCTCTATTTGGATATGTAGTCATATTTCTAAACCTGAAAACTTGACTCGTAAGATTTTTGCAAGGGTCACGCCGAGGAGCACGGATCTGCGCGATTCACGCGCGTGGCCGATTTGCCGGTCTTCCGCGGATTCGTACCCCTGAACAGGCTTGGCGATACTTGTCTCCTGAAATCTACATTCAACTGTACTGAAATATATCTGTGGCCCAATGTAGATATTCCTAGTATTGACCCTTCGAGGCTGGGAAATCCTGCGCCCCCAGGATCAATAACCTTAGCATGTCATTTCCCCAAAACCCCAGAGTGTTTTCGTGGTCCTGGAGAGAAGCCTCTGATATTATAGTACTAGGTATTTAATATATTCATATTAGCCCGGAAAGGCTACCCGGAGTGGGTTCAGGAGTGGGTACGCAGCTTCGTGGAGGATAGAACGGTACGCCTCCGGTTCGATGGCAAGGAGTCAGAGCCAATCCCCCTACGAGCTGGCGTCCCCCAGGGGTCACCGCTATCCCCGATACTGTTTATATTATACATTTCAACGCTGTACGAGGAGCTAGCGGAGCAGCATCCACTACTTTTAGTAGTCGGGTTCGCGGACGACACGAACCTGCTAAGCGTCGGCACCGATCCAGACACGACCTGCCGCCGGTTGGAGAGCGCATGGGCTACGTGTCAGCGGTGGGCAGTGAGGCACGGGATGGAGTTCGCTCCTGACAAGAGTGAGCTAATGCACTTTACTAGGGCCCGAGAGCCCTTGCCGCAAAGTATTCGCCTTGGGGACGCCACAGTGTCGCCGGTAGTCTCAGCCAGGTTCCTAGGAGTCTGGTTCGACCGCAAACTGACGTGGCACGCCCATGTTGAGCGTGTTAAAACAAAAATGGCAACTCAAAAGCTAGCCCTGACAAAGCTAGTCAATATGTCGTGGGGCTGCGATCTTATACGGGCGAGGCTGTTATATACGGTGGTTATCCGTAGCGCAATCGCCTTCGGGGCGACTGCGTGGCATACTATAAGTGAGGAACCGGCAGGGCCAGCTAAGAGCCTGATGGGGATACAGAACGAGTGCCTCCGGGTAGTCTGTGGTGCCCACAAAGCGACGCCGGTTCGCCACCTGGAAGCAGAAGCAGCAATCCCGCCACTAGACCTCTATCTTAGTGCCCGGGCTGCTAAGTTTGAAGAACGGCTACGGCTTAGCGGGAAGAGAAATCTGCTTCGCAGCGCGAGCGCTAAAGCGTCACATATACTCCGGCAGGATAGGCCGGCGAAGAGGAAGCAGGCGTCGCAGCTACTCCGACCGGCAGGGTACACTATGGAGAAGGAGGCCCGGGGCTCCGAGTGGATGAGTGAGGAAAAGGAGGTCCCGGCTGCCCTCCTCGACCACTGGAGGAAGAGATGGCTCACCGGAGCAGAGCATCACGATCGCCAGCGACGCGCTATCGCTGAGGAACCGGAGGGCCCTTCGATGCAGATACCGAAAGGGGGCAAGTATTTCGGCCTGAACCGACTGGAGGCGTCTACGCTGTGCCAGATCAGGACGGAAAAAATAGGACTAGCAGCCTTCTTATTCAAGACAGGGGCTTTTGGCGTGTACTCGCCGCTATGCCGCTGTGGCGATGCCCCTGAGACGGCAGAGCACGTAATCCTCTTTTGCGGGCTGTTGGAAGGACCGAGGGAACGATTACGGGCCGCCATCGCACCACGGCCACTATACTCTCGCAGAGACCTCGCAACGGCAACAGGAGAACCAGTAGTTAGCGGGACTATTGTAAGATGGCTGCTAGGGACGGGTCGGACAGCTTCAAGGCCCAGATAGCATCGATCTTCTCAGGGGGACTTTGTTGGTAGGTTGAGAACCAACGTAGTATGGTAGTGAACGCAACGCAGTCGCCAATAGGGCGAACCGACGACGCAGCGTATGTATTTAGTCCAGCCATTAGGGCACGGTTTGACATACGGGAGTACTAGTAGAGGTACCGGGGGCTTCGAGCCTACGGCGTATTTAATAATAATAATAATAATATATTCCGCGTCTATTGATCTGTAGTTGAGAGAGTGCTTCTTCAACGCTAAAGTCATCGATACTTGGAGACATGTATAAATCTAGAATTAGTGTTAGCAATGGCAGCCTTGTCCTCTATGAGTTTTATGAGCTAAATAGCAGGTATAGTAGTAGTAGGATCAATATCCTTAGCCTATGCTCCTTCGTAGGAACTATTCCCTTCATACCAAGAACACGCAGACTCGGCATCACTCCTGTAATTGGACGTTGCTAAAACGTAACCTTGAAACAGCTCCAAATTAGATCGCTTTTGGCCTATACAGGGAAACAGTGCCCAGTGACAATGCAAGTTTCTCTGCAGATCTTCTTGAATACGAAGCAAGAAGGATTCACAAATCTGTTGCCGTTGGCGTATCGTGGCGAATACTCTGTTCTTTCATGACTACTGGAACTGGTGTTGCGGTTAAACTGTTTCCGTCACTATTACCAACTAGTCTATTCCACGTTGTATGTCGGCTTAATGCAAAAGCAATGTGTGATGATTCTACGTATATAAAGGCTCTGGAACGCCCATTGCAAGACAGCACGTCACTTACCACCTCCTCAACACGTTAAGACTTGAAGCATATCACCCCACGTCTCTTTTCCCACAACAAAACAGCCCACTTTACAATGCGCTTCCACATCACGAGTCTTGTTGCCACCGCGGCACTTCTTCCACTGGCAAAGGCTGACTTTTACATCTACGCCGTAGGAATATTCGGCAACGTAGACCCAGAATCCCCGACTGCTAATATCCTAAACGGATATGGCTTCTTCAATGGGCCGCCCAGCTGTGACGATGTAATCAACCACTACATCTGGCAAATTTCCAGCGAGGATCTAAGCGGCGGAAGGTCAGGCGTCCGCTGCGAAGGCTGTAGTCTTGGATATGGAGGAGACGTCGAACCGACCGAGCTCGAATGGAACAACGAGATGGGACACTTCAGTAAGTTCGCGCCATGAATTCCATTTCCTTTTGGTTCTGTTCCTGTGCCCTCCCTCACCACCCGTTTACGTGCGAGTTGGTGTTACCATGGACACTGACTGCTTTCCTTTGCTTGCTAGCGTGGTACCTCAACCGCAATGGTGACTTCGTCGATACGGACGACGTTGTGAAGGGGAACTGTGTCGTCGATGGCTCGGACAGTTTTGACTGCGTTATTCCCCCGGGCATCACGCCTGACAAGGGTATTTCTCAGCTC
This sequence comes from Pseudomassariella vexata, assembly GCF_002105095.1. NCBI lineage: Eukaryota > Fungi > Ascomycota > Sordariomycetes > Amphisphaeriales > Pseudomassariaceae > Pseudomassariella > Pseudomassariella vexata. Next base: position 29,593 of record NW_024467983.1, read on the forward strand.
TTCTGTACTTCAGACTTGAATGCCGACGCGGTCAACAATTAGACTGCGGTTTTTGGTTTTACATTTTGGTGGTATGGAAGAATGAGGCTGGGTCAATGGAGTGAGTTTTGGCGATTCAACATCGCATGCAGAGGGTATCTAGAGCTCGGCAGTCATTACATGAATATGGCCTATAAAATTTTGATCAGGAGACCTTGTACATATGGTTATCCTCATAAGAAACTTCGTCATTGGGTGTCCGCTCTGCCTTGTGTTATACCAAGCTGGTACTTAAGGGGTTTAAGTGAGCAACCAAAGCGATATTGGGAATTATAACACAGGAAGCGGCCAATTGCATATCAACTTTTACATCTGACTGGTCAATACTCAAATTATCCCTCCATCTGGGAGCTATGAAGGCACCGTTGGACCGCGTACAAACGCCCCGCACCTGACCGGTTGAGCATACCGGTCCACCAAAAAACAAGAAAACAAATGTGTCATTTTACTTGAGCCTATCAATCTACGGGCCACATCACGTGGGTAATGACCTAGGCAGCCCCTCGTAATAAGGTACTTTGCCATTATTGTGCGATCTATTTTTCCAATCATGTGCTATTCGACAAGAGGTAAAAAGAAAAAAAAGAAAAAACATCTTCACATCTTCGACTTTGCAACCTGATTTAGCGTCAATGTTATGAAAATGGCGACTTCTCTAGCAGCGAAAGCCTCTGTTGTTGCCCTGGTGTCTATTGTTCTTAGCTTCCTCTTCGGTCCCGAGGTGCATCGCACCGTGACCGTCATGGGGGTGTTCAGAACTCCAGCGAGCACGGTGCTAGCCAGCACACACGACATCGTGAGTATTGAAGGAACAACATACTGCGAAGACTTGCATTACCATGACCCGAGCCACAGCCTGTTCACAGCGTGTCAGGGGTCGAACTTGACAACACATTCCTGGTGGCCACCCGTGGCAATATTCGACGATGTTACTGCTGTGCAGCATGCTCGGGGAGCGCTCTATGTTATTGATGCCAATGTAGGAATTCCCCTGCTAAATATATCCACGGGATCTCACAGTTGGACACAGACTCAGAAGGCTCAGAAGTTGGAGTTTGAGAACTTTGACGCTCCGTTAGTGACTCACGGCATCGATGTAATCTCGGACCCTGATCTCTTGGAAAGAGAGGCAGTCTACATATTTGCCGTCAACCATCTTCCAAACCCAGACTACTATGGTCCGTACCCCTACGACTCGGAAAGCCTCCGAAATTTCCTGGCTCAGGCTCGAGGCAACAAGCAGATCTTGAAAGCGCGCTCGCAAATCGAGATCTTCCACCACACCATCGGGTCCTCTACGGCACGCCATCTTCGCACAATCCATGACCCCCTGATCCAAACACCCAATGATATCCTGGCGCTAAGTCCTACCGAGTTCCTCGTCACCAATGATCACCGCCACACCGAGGGGAGAATGAGAGTTATTGAAGACGTCTGGCCAGGTGCAAACTGGGGAAGCGTCGTCCATGTTCAATTGTCTTCGCTCGAGGCTCCCCAGGAAGATGTCAGTGTGGAAATTGCTCTGGATAAGCTGCGCAACACCAATGGGCTAGGTCATAGCCGCTCCGAGGATGAGTTCATGCTTACAAGCTGCATGAGTGGCATCTTGCACATTGCAAATGTGCACTCCACGACCAAAGAAAACCACCACAGTCACACCGAAATCCACTTGCTGGAATCATTGCAGTTTGATTCCGTAGTGGATAATCCGAGTTACTTCCACGATCCCTATGCTAACAGTTCTTATGATGCTAGTGGTTTTGTGGCATCTGGTATTCCACGACCCATCGACTTGCTGAAGAATATGAGGGATCCCACGGCGAAAGATGGTGCCATGGTATGGCTCGCAAAACCAAGTGTCCAGTCTTCCGTCGGTGGGAGTGGTGAGGTCAGTCCAAGTACACACGACTGGGAAAAGCAATTGCTGTTTGAGGACGATGGATCCCGGATCCGGTCCGCAAGTGCTGCTGTTCTTGTGGCTATTGATCCGCATGAAGAGGAGGGAAAGAGGCGGGCGTGGTTGTACGTGACTGGTTTCATGGCCAAAAAGATCGTTGCTGTCAAAGTTGATATTTAGATCGCGGTTGCGGATGCTGAGATTAGGTATTACTAGGATTCTCGGTGTGTAGCTCCAGTGGTTTAATTTACCCAGATTGGAAACCTGCCATTCGAAGCATTGGTAAGGACTCAACAACTCGGGTCAAATTAATGCGCGGCATTAGCTGTAAATTCCCCATATCATGTTACGCAGGGCTTTCTGGATTCTACAAGATGTGTAACGATTACATGGCACTATTTGGTATACTGGATATTGTAGTCGGCTGTGGGAGTAGCAAGTTGCGTAAACGCATCAACCTCCTTCCTCGCCTCACGGTCAATATGAACCACGTAATCAACCACCCCCGCTGTACATATCCCCGCCCCGCATCACACTGTTTTGATCAGGAAAAGGCTCACAAGAAATAGAAGAGCCATGCAGTTGATAGTCACACATTGTTTAATTACTTCTGACGTCGTTTGCTATATGTACTTAGCTAGGGCCAAGCCTTGTTTTCGTTTACACATTCTTTTGCTATAACCAAGTTGATTTCGAGAGAGGTTTATCCAGTGGCCACCTACAAAGTAATGCAGGGATTGTCCAATCAATACGCAGACGGCATGACAGACAACCTCCCTCCATCCATAACAAGAATCATGCCATTATTGAAAGCGCCAGCGCGACCAGCCAAGTAGAGAATTGTGCCGCCCATTTCCTCGTCGCCGCCGAAGCGACCCGCAGGAATAAAGCGAGGATCATCAATGGACTCGGTTGCCGGATCTCGTGAGGCCATTAAGTGCTGCGACATGTCGGAAGGGAACACTGCCACACGTTAAACCCCGGATACAGTACACTGGTTCTAAAACTTACAGCCAGGAGCAATAGCATTTACTCTAATCCCGTACTTCACCAGGTTACTCGATGCATGCTTCGTAAGATGCGCAATAGCCGCCTTGCTGCCCGAGTACGCCGGAGTCGAGAACGTGGCCCGGCTGTAGGCCGCAATACTGGCCGTGGTAATAATCTGGCTTTGGATCGAAGGCACCGGGCCGCCTGCCTTCAGCGGAGCTCCAAATCCGCCCTTGAGTGCATTTTTGTTGCCCGCATCCAGAAGCTCGATGAAAGCCATCATGGTGAAGAAGGCACCCGTGACATTGACGTGAAAGGTCTGGGTGAACTCGTCCATGGACACATCTTCGAAGATGGACTTTCTCAGTTCTGAGATTGAAAGATTGGGATCGTATCGCTTGGTGGGGCCTACAACACCTGAGTTGGCTAGGAGGAGGTTGATGTAACCGGTGTCTATGGTAATAAAGTCTACAACTGACTGGAGCGATTCTTTGCTCGTCACGTCGCATTCTAGAGGAATCAGTGCTGGGGTCTCGGAGGCGGCAGCGTCAAGCTTGTCTTTTCGCCGTCCCAATATGTAAACTTTCTTCGCCCCGGCGTTGGCAAGTGCCTTTGCCATCATCAATCCGATACCTGGGTTCAGTGTCAGATACGTGTCAACAGATGTATGCGGTTGGACAGAGAACCCACCAGTTCCGCCTCCGGTGATGGCTGCCACCATCCCATCGACTTTAAACAAGCTTCCAGTGTCCATATTGAGTATTGCTGTCATCTTAGTTAACTGATAATTCTCTCTGTGAGCTCAACTGGGCCGGACTAACATTGCTGGGCCAAGTCGTCGGTAGTATTGTTTCTAGCAGATGGAGACGATGGATGCCAAGAGGAGATGGAGATATGGATGGCATATACTAATTCCCGAGTAAGCCGTCAGCCGTTAGGTGGCGATGGTCGTCAAAGGAGACCAAGATTTACCGAGGTCCGCAGATCATGGACGTAATCGTCGGACTGCATGTGGCGTAGTTCCGTTCGAGGGCCGAAGTCCGACCGTATTGATCGTTCTGTAGCTACCTTTACGTCAGTAAGCGCTTTCCATATTGAGACAAAGTTGGCCCTAGATAGCGGGAGATTTTTGCATCGCGGGTGTTTGACACGTGAATAGGGGTGTAATGCCTTTCCGGCCAGACGTTGGGAACCCAACTTAAACTAGGCTGAATTAACCACTCCTCGACCATAACTTGACATAAATGCATGTTATCATTATCAATATGTATCTTCATGTCGTTCTAAATATCACGTACCTTGTGATTAACATATCTTGCTCTTATGAAAGTTCAACTTCCTGGCCCAGTTGTGCATCTTGCCGCGAAGAATAGTAAGTTGGCGTGGTACTAGAGGTAGCGAGGCAAGACAATGATGCGTTCGAGAGCTATAACGTTCCAAGCGCCAATGGCAGAACCAAACCTGAATTCTAAGTGCAGATTACTGGATATAATGTCCAACCGCCATAACGGTCTCTGGTTCTTCGCAACGTGGGACAGAAAGCCCGAAATGCTATAGAAATTACCGGAACGAGTTTAGTTGCATCACCTGGAGGCAGTGTAACGCCGAAGACATAGCGAAGAAGCATTCTCTTCCGGTTCTAAAACTGGGCAATCCAATTATTTCCAGATTTACGAGTCGTCATTATGCCGGAAGAACGCCGCCGCAGACTAGTTCTGGTGCTCAATGGAACGCAATGTACCGTGGGAGGTGGACTCGTGAAGAGGCGGAGCAAAGAAGAAATACTCTTACAATGCAAGGCGGTGGATTCCTACGCTGCTTCCACGGGCGAAGCCTGTCGGTCAAAAGTCATTTGGAATGTGCAAGATTAAGTATTCCATACCTAGTCATTGTCGAAACCTTCAAGAAGGTGCAAATAAATTCGGCCTTCCTTTTAAGGCATCCAGGGGCATGGGTTAGTTGCAATTCTCAGCTGTGAAGCAAAACCGTTTAACATGCTGCGAAATACTCACCCTCTGTGGGTTGAAATATTGATTTAAATTAGTGTCATCCAAGTTAGTATCAAACCCGACACCGACTCTAGTCACTCCAGACTAGAAGCTTCAGACATTTACATAATTTTCAATTTGTTCGCTACATACTCGTGGAAACCTACCTCCATCAAACGCCGTTGGCCGCTGGCCCCGTTGCCGGAGACAATACCCAGTCCTTGACACCACCCTTCCAGTCACTTGTCCGTATATCTTTAATGCTGACCACGATGACCCTGACCTCCTCGCCAGCCACGAAACATTCCCGGCCGCCATCCTCCTGGTTCGTCTGCTGCTGGTTGAAAACAAATGGGTTCTCAGAGTCAAATGTATTGTTCTCGAGATGTTGGTTCCTGTAGTAGGTCTCCTCCGCGGATCCCTGCGACACCAAGGTGGCCGTTCCATTTATCGTTGCGCTGATACTACTAATGGCGCTTGAGTTCATATTGAGTAGCAGAGAGGCGAGACTCGATCGGTGTTCTGGACCAGGGGAGCCTCCTGATGGCCGCCGGCTTTGGGTTGGTGGTCTGTGTGATACCCCTATTTTTCATGAGCTCTGTCTCCACTATGTCAATGAGGACGGGATCCTACAATCATGTACCAGCAACGAAACATTCGGGTTTTCGACTAAGTTGTTCGTCTTCTTTGAGGATGGGTTCGTTGTCATTACAATGACAGGCGCGGTCGAGAAAGGTGAGGACGGCAGGTAGGTGTAGTTCATCAGCGACACATGGGGCTGATTGTCAATGCATGTCGCAAGATGAAGCTATTCGGAATCTTGGTTAGTTTTGGTCGTGTGGGCTTCCCATTTGCTGGCGCGGGGCGCAAAGCTCACGAAACGGGCGTTTTCAAGGCATTGAACGACATCAGGCGGAAGCTCGTTGACGGCTTGCTTGTTGGTATCGCCAGCCGAGGCCTCGTGGTTCAGTGGTATTTGCTCCATGGCTTCCGGGTTGTGTGCGGAGTTCTTTCGACTATGTTGTTTTACCTTAGTCAGGACTCAGCGACTATCCTCACGATGGAGGGGCAGTTTCGGGAGCTATGACGCGCAGTTGTGGAGACACGCGATATGCCCAAGTAAAGCTTGCGGTCCGGCATAGATCGGGTGGAGCGCATATCGTCGGCTTTCCCCAGCTTTGTACCTTCCTACATAGTGTGTGGACGGTCTAGATGGAATGTGTTGTCGTGCTTACGGCAAGACACTTTATCAGTCCTGATAATGTAGACCTTATTTCCCTTCAAGTGTCTGCAAAATTCATCAATTGAACTTCTTCCAAGTACCAAACTGTCAGCATGCGCTCCATCAAGCCAAGGCATCTCAACCGACATGCCTTCCCTCGTCGGCTCTTCAACTCGAGCACCTCGGCTCAACCCGATATTACCCCCATAACCTCCCTCCTCATAGCCAATCGAGGCGAGATTGCTCTGCGTATAAATCGAACCGCAAAACGCCTCGGTATTCAGACCACAACGCTATACACCGATCCCGACGCATCGTCACAACATGCGGCATGCTCGCCCAACTCGATCGGACTCGGAGCCGCGAATAGCTACCTCGATGGGGAAAGGATAGTTAAGCTGGCAAAGCAGAACGGCATCCAGGCGCTTCACCCCGGCTATGGCTTCCTGTCCGAGAATGCTGCGTTCGCGCAGCGTTGCGAGCAAGAGGGCATTGTGTTCGTTGGCCCCCCCGCCAAAGCCATGACGGATATGGGAGACAAGGCGCGGAGCAAGGAGATCATGACTCAGGCTGGTGTCGCTTGTGTACCGGGATACCATGGTAGCGAGCAAGATGAGACGGAGCTGTTGAACCATGCCAAGAATATCAAGTTCCCTGTGCTGCTCAAGAGCGTCAAGGGTGGGGGTGGAAAGGGCATGCGCATTGTGGTGGAGGAAGGCGAGTTCCTGCAGCAGTTAAAGAGCGCTCGAGCCGAGGCGAGGGCATCTTTTGGGGAAGGTGGTGAGGTGATGTTGGTGGAGAAGTATATCGTGAGGCCGAGACATGTCGAAGTACAAGTCTTTGCCGATAAATGGGGTAACTGTGTCGCATTGGGAGAACGGGACTGCAGTGTGCAGAGGAGACATCAAAAGATCCTCGAAGAGTCACCAGCACCTAACCTGGACGATGCCACAAAACTTGACCTGTGGGATAAGGCAAGGATCGCTGCACTCGCAGTGGGCTACGTCGGTGCGGGAACAGTCGAATTCATCCTCGATAAGGACAGTGGGGACTTCTACTTCATGGAAATGAACACGCGATTACAAGTCGAACATCCCGTCAGCGAAATGGTCACGGGCACGGATCTCGTCGAATGGCAATTCAGGGTTGCCGCCGGGGAGAAATTACCTTTGACGCAGGAAGAAATCATGGACCGAATCGCAGAGCGAGGTGCTGCGATAGAGGCAAGAATATATGCTGAGAGTCCCGAACGAGGATTCGTGCCAGACTCCGGAAAGCTAGTGCATTTAACAACACCAAAGACCAACGAGGACATTCGTATAGATGCAGGCTTTGTGGAGGGCGACACAGTGAGTGAAGCATATGATGGAATGATCGCGAAACTTATAGTAAGGGGACCGGACCGCGAAACGGCAATCAGGAAGATGGAGTTGGCCCTTCGTGATTATGAAGTCGTCGGCTTGAGCACTAACATCGAATTCCTTAAGCGGCTGTGCCGGTCACCGGCCTTCATCCAGGGCGATGTCGAGACTGGGTTTATTGACAAGTGGAAATCAGAGCTTTTTGATCCTTTGGGCATCAAGCCAGAAGTGTTCGTTCAGGCAGCACTTGGTATGTTCGCTTCGTCACTGACGAGCTCTACCGGACCTCATGGCACCTCATTGGGCTTTGGCATCAGTGCAAGTGAGCGTAGGTTTGCCTTCAAGACCATTGAAGCGTCAGAGCAACAGGAGAGCGAGGTTGTAGAGGTCAGCATCACCCAGAAAGGAAACCAACTCTTCGATGCCAGGGTGATACGGAAGGGAGAAGAGGAGCAAGACTTCCAGAACCTGGTCTCGGCGCCCACATCTAGCAGCCGAGACACGACAACCTTATCGACGTACTTCCCCAATTCAAGGATACAAACAACCGTCGTCCAGGATCCGACAAATGACCATAAAGTTTCCATCTTCCAGCATGGTATGAAGACAGAATTGGCCTTGCTACCACCAACATGGTACGAAAAGGCTCTGGGTCTCAAGGAGGTCACGGCTTCAGTCGTTGCGCCTATGCCTTGCAAGGTGCTCAAGAACGAAGCTAGCGAGGGCGACAGGGTGGTCAAGGGGGCTCCCCTTGTTGTCATTGAGTCCATGAAGATGGAGACGGTGATTCGGTCTCCACAGGATGGCGTTATCAAGCGACTTGCACATAAGGAAGGCGTGGGTACCCATGGCCCTCTTTTTGGTGTCGTGTTCATTGCTAATGAGTTTTAGGACGTGTGTAAAGCCGGTACAGTTTTGGTCGTTTTCGAAGAGGAAGGGTCCCCGGAGTGATCAGCTCACAGAAGAACTTCATACCCAGGACGTTGACTTGAGATTTGAAACCCAGTTTGACGTACAACAAAATAGGTAAACAAGGTGCAAAAGGTGTTAAATACTAGGTAATGTCTATTGTGTTTTGCTACGCTTTGCAGTGATCAAGCACACATCAGTGCTGTTCGATTCTCATAACAAATGAAGCGAGTGTGAAACTTCTGTACTTTGCCGCTTGTGGTTCCAAATCGAAGATGCAATGCAGGTCTAAGTACATAGGAGTCGTGATCGAAAGTCAGCCATTAACACAGCCGGCGATTGCACCCCAATGCAGAGAGCCATCGGACCCTAGATGCCCACCAATGAGGCATGTGTCTCTATTCGTGTGGCATAGCATGAGGCTTACATGCGTGATCTGTATATCCCGAACTGCTCAAATCGTTCATTCCCGTATGATACACTCGATCTCATTTACCTTGACCATGCCAAAACGCCCTCTATGCTTGTCACGGGGGTATAATACATCAACCTCCTTCCCCCATCATATGTTCGTTGCAAACTCCTTAGCATCCGGGGGCAACTCGAGGGGCTTTCGTGGTTTCGTGTCTCGGTATTTCGGTTCCATGATGCCAACCTGCCACATCAGCTGTTCAGTATGCCGATCCTCGGGCATTGGGACCGTCCTCCTCCTCGTTACCAGAACAGCACTCACCATAGACAATAACCGCCACATCGAGTCTGTAGGCTGCGCACCTACACCGATCCAGTACTTGGCGCGTATAGAATCAAGGTTGATTTCCTTGTGCAGACGACCTGAGTCATCGTAGGCATCTGCTCTTGGCTTCGGGTCGTACGTTCCTATGACTTCGAGGGGTTTGCTGTTTCGTGCCGTTCTGTAATGGACCGGTCAGTTGGTTGTGCTGAGATTGTCAATTGGGATAGGCAAGCGAACCTAGCATGTGCAACTACAATGTTGTAAAATGGCGCATTGCGACGCCCGAAGCGTGCAAGACGGATTTTGAGAGTCATGGCGTCTATGGCAGTTGACCTGAAACTACATCGAATCGCAGTCTACTTTCAATTGAAGCGCTCGAGGAGCCTAGGTGCTTAGCTCAACTTTTCGGGAGTCGCGAATTTCGGCGGTAATAGGTTGTTCCGTTAGCCAATTATAGGTGGTGTTGGTATCTCTATCTTTGCTTATGGAAGGAATATTCACAGGACTACCATTGGTCCCCTAGCGTGGACAGCGACAACTAACTTTCGGGGCGGGGTCCGGTGCGTGATCGTCAAAGAACTGGTACTGAAGAGTGATGTCAATCCATCACCTAATCAAAGACACATCTACGTAATAACGCTTCTCATTCGAACGACGCTCTAGATAACCCCGTAACTGCATTTCTGAATTTTTTTTAAATTATTCATTCCAGCAAACACATTGATTGGTCTTGCGAATTTTCATCTTCACTCATCAACAATCAATGGCTCTCAAAGTACGTTCGTTATCCCAAATAATAAAATTTGGAGATTCCACTAAGACAATGTAGACTCTCGGTGCCAAGGCGGCGGCAGCGCTGGACAAGGAGCTCATGAGCACTGGAGCATTCTCCATCGACCAGCTCATGGAGTTAGCTGGGCTTTCTGTGTCGCAGGTTGGTACGTCCGTGATGTTCGCATGGAGTCTGCCAAGGCTCCCCCCTCTCCCCACCCCCAGGTCCATTCTCCTTCCGCGTCAACAACGGCATGGTTCGAAAAGGCCGGACAACGCACGCAACTGCGCCTACCGGCCCCATTCTCTACTTTATCTATATCACTCCTTCAACTTTGCCTTGGTGACATCTAACTTCTGAGCAGTGTACCGTGTTCACCCCATCCACAAAGGCCACCGAGTCCTCGTTGCTTGCGGACCCGGAAACAACGGTCAGTCCCAGAACCGAATGAATTGTGAAGAGGAAAGCTCATTATGGTGACAAGGTGGTGATGGTCTTGTTGCTGCTCGTCATCTCCGACAATATGGCTACCAACCAACCGTGTACTACCCTAGGCGCAGTAAGAATGATCTCTACCAGGTAAGAAGGCCATTCTCGGTTTTCGTCAAATTACCAGCTTCAAGCACACGGGATCCAAGTCACTCCTCATCTCTACTACACTTCTTGTTTCATTGTCTATTCCAGAGAGCCCATATTTATTTGCAGTGCCACATAGGCGCGTTTGGTGAGTTGTCTGATTGGAAGTTGAAGTATCTGTATTGTCTGTGTTCTCTTTGAAATGTGTCTACGGCAAAAATTGAACGGAAAAGTCCTCCAAGCGGGTGTTCACGATAGCATTCGTGTGCATTAACTCCGTCATGGACTTCCAACCCGTCAGATACAGCGTGGCTGATCATTCTGTGTATAGCGACTTGCCAAACAACTGGAGGACCTCGATGTTCCCTTTGTCGAAGACTTTCCCGAGGCTCTGAAGTCCACGGATCACATAGTGGATGCGCTTTTCGGTTGGCATCACCGGTGGCCCGTTGGACCGTCGGGTTGAGAGCTGATCTCGAGTAGGTTTCAGTTTCTCGGGCGAAGTTCGCGAGCCTTTTCCGGCTGTGATTAAGGCCTTGGAAGAGACCAACCTTCCCGTTACCTCCGTGGACGCTCCATCATCTTGGAACATTGAAGATGGACCGCCGAAAACAGGCCTTGGAAGCTCGTTCCATCCTGAGTATCTGATTAGCTTGACTGCACCAAAGCCGTTGGTCAAGTACTTCAAAGGCCGACACTTCGTTGGTGGACGGTAAGCCCCGTAGTCCAGCTTCGGCTGTCTTTCAGCTGACTTACCAATAGCTTTGTTGCTCCTTCAATTGCGAAGAAGTACGATTTTGACATCCCGGAATACCAAGGCATTGACCAGATCGTTGAAGTAAGCCCTGCTGACGAGAAGCTCTGAGCTACGTGGCCTGTCGTTCCTTTTCCTTTTCCCCCCAGGGCTATGTCGATTTGGTAAAGCATTTCCTCCGATTAACTGACTTGGCATCCTCCTGTACGACTGAATGGGCAGACGGGACTCGGACACCGCCCTTCCTCCATGACGTTTCTCTCAATTTTTATTTGCCATGGGCAACGGGTGTGCGGGGGATGATAGTTTCGACAGAACGCGACGTATACAAGGTATTGCTTCCCGCAGACTGGGCATTCAGCATAGTGCTCAGTGCACATTAAAGCCGTGGATCCAAAACAAGCAACGGAGTTGCAGTAGTATGAGCTTGTAAAAAGTCTCCGGGAAAAGAGGTTCGACAGCAACGCACGATTTCGTCTATGGTACCGCAACAGGACTGGAGAAGTGTGGCTGACATTAGTTGTTGGTGTGGCTTTACTCGAGGATTGACTGGGGTTTTGTTCCGGCAATGGGTTGGTGTGGGTTGTTCGCAGCAACAGTCGAGCTGAGTGATTTCGCCACCAAACCGGCAAGTTTCTCTCAGGGCTTCATTCGACAAATCGTGTGGCGACAAGGAAGACAGGCTCGGGGCTTTGTGACACGTAAAAAAATCACCGAATGTCAGATGTGTTCCTCTCAACAAGTTCTAGCAAAGTCAACGTGCTGCACTTGGATATTGTTCGGAGCAAATGCTCCACGACATTGCTGATAGGTTGGGTGCGGGCGCCCTGTGGCTGCGTTTAGCGCCCGGCCGGGAAAGAATATCCTTGGGTCGCTTCAACTTCTTCGAGGCCGCCGACCGATCGTTGCAATTTTTCTCTCTGTTTACAATCGTGTCAGGACTTTCAAATATGGGTTCGCCTTTGGCATTGGAAATTGCTTTTCGACGACCCCTTTCTCGATCGTGGTCTAGAACTCAACGCCGCGTCAAAGGCTGGGCCTGATAATATGCAGCTTTTCGGTCCCATATCACTACCTGCAAAAAAACCGGAAGGAATCACGCCATTCCCTCACGTAACACGACGATGTGCGGTACTGGGGGCAGTACGAAGTATTTGAACTCGGGATCTAGATGGGTTCTGCGGTGCATCTCTCTCCCGCGACATCAAGCCACCTTATGGCTGATGGTGTCTCCCGCGCAGGTGATTACCAGAAGTTTCGCGACTTTTCGAGATCTGTATGGAGTGGACACTGAAGCCGCCCCACCACCTAGGTTCGCCACAGTCTTTTAACTAGCCCTCAGGGTCCCTTGGCGGATATCTTTATCGCCATGACTGCGGATCTTCAACCTGCTCTCCACAACCGCAACTCAAGCTGTTAGCGGCTGTCCATGAAGACAGAAGCGCATGATGGTGAACCCGCCAAAACCCTGAAACATGGGGCATCGATTGCGTAGATTTAGACAGGGCTCCATACACGCAAGCTCCTAACGTCACTTACACGAAATTCTAACGACATGCGCACCCTATCCCGATGTGGCAATTAGGAGAAGGACTCGGCCATGGCGTCCGCCCGACATGATTGGAACAATGAACTGACAGTTTTAGCTCCCAGACCATAATCGGTAACAATCAGCTTGGCATTGGAAGAAATGATGAGAACTTGACATTCTCGAAAACACCCCGAACTATCCTTTTGGAGACAACGCTTCGCATTTCCCGCCTACAACGACACGAACCGGTTCGAGGGGAGATCTACCCTCTCCTCCTTTTGTTACGACACCGAGCTGCCACGAATGACTACTACGGTTGACGGACAAGTCACATCTCGTGTACATCTCCGAACTCACGACCGTTACCACATGCTCTCCCACTATACTATATGAGTTTCTGTACCATGCCAGCAAACCATAGCACTTCATTGCGACCAACGATCCCAACCCAATTTTATCTGCATGGAGACGATAAATAAGTAGTTTAGATGCTGGCGAGCGAAATCGTTTTCACCGAGGTCCTACTGACCGAAAAGAGAGCCAAAACCTGGAGCCCACAGGTTTTGGCTCAAAAGCCGTTGGTATGTATCACTATGGATTCTATGAAGTTCGCATATGCGCTTGCTTGAGATACGTATGAATGGAACATAGTTGTACGTGTACTGCGCCACGAGGCGGCATCATGTAACAGACTGTCGCTGTAGAGCGCATGTCGTGCCTGTGTGTTTCGCATATATTCATGTGATGATTCTAGAAAGTCAACGTCATTGAAGATCTTGTGATTTAAGTAGCACAACATGGATCGACACGGGTCAATATTTGGCCAAACATGAATCCCAGCGTCGTTGGCTGGAACCATTGTCTCTCGTCAACTCATTGGTCTGAAATTCAAAGCGCTAAGCCACAACCCAAAATGTCGAAGATCCTGCGGAGCTGCGGGACTGGCCGAAATGTAACGTCATCGCGCCACTTGAGATCATTCAAACCTTGCTGTCCACTTGCACGTATATTCGCTTCTGGGCTCGACTGCATGCAAAGAAGTTCGCTGTATTTAGAAGGTCTGGAAGTGCCCATTTGAGGCTGACGTCTGCGGCTCGCGGACCCCCGAAATCCCCGAGTTCGAAGCGACGCTACCAAGCACTCGAGATTGTGCCCAAACTCCCTCCTGTACTCCACATCAGCATGGCCGACCAGCATTCTGGAGAGATTGTGGCAACTCTTCACCATGTCCTGAACCAATTAGTCTCCAATCCGTGTCCCCACGTTTCAAATCCAGACGGCTGTAAGAAGCGCGCTAGTGTCGCCGTCGTGATTCGCGTTCGGCCTGCCTACAGTCCTGTTCCCGAGGCCCATGGCTCCATTGTTCACATTGAGCCGCGAGACTCGGCCGCATCGTCGCTAGATGACTTCTTTTCTCGGGAATGGGTGCGGCACGGAGATGCCGAGGTGCTGTTCATAAAGAGAGCCGGAAGGGTGGGAGATTCGTGGTCTGGCCATATTGCACTGCCAGGGGGCAGGCGAGACGCCGATGATGAAAGCGATATTGCTGCCGCGATTCGCGAGACCAGGGAGGAGGTCGGTCTCGATCTGCGCGCACCAAACTGTCTTCCGGTCGGCGACCTACCAGAACGCGTCGTGGCAACTACCGGCCGACGAGAGGCCTTGATGGTATTGTGTCCGTACATCTTCCTGTACACAAGCAAAGACGTCCCGAGGGTGTCGCCACAGCCCACCGAAGTCGCATCCGCACATTGGGTTCCAATCCGAGCCCTGCTCTCTCCGAACTTGCGAACTTCGGAGTACGTGGACACTTCAAGTCGAATGGTGAAGCAGGGCGGGCCCGTGGCAGGCATTCTCCTCCGCACTCTCATCGGCAGCATGGTCTTCTCCGCCATCCGACTAGCTCCCTCAGAGAGCATCTTTGCGTCTTCCATACCGGGCTTCATCCCCTCAACAGGCGAAACTCGTCTCGAAATGTTCCTCGAGGGTGCCTTCGGCATCGCCCCTAAAGAAAAGAAAAAGGGCCTGACGCACCAGCAGCCGTTGCTCCTCTGGGGTCTCACTTTGGGTATCCTGGCTGACTTACTAGACATGCTTCCCCCCCACAATGCCGTGGATTTGTGGAGGTATCCCACTTTCACTGCCCCTGATTTGCGTCTACTAGTGTGGATGTTGACGCGCGGGTCGAGGCAGAATAATGCGGGCGACCTTAGCGCGGGGACTTGGCCGAGTTCTAGGCTGGCTAGTCAGACGGCTGTAGATGCTACTACGGAGGCCATCGCGGTTATGGAGCCGAAGTCGGAGCTAAAGCGGAATGAGGTTGGGATTAGCGGGTTGGCGGTTGGGTCGCAGCGACAGGATGCGAGTTCGAAGTTGCTGGCTGGGTATTATGAGCGCATCAATGTGGCGGTGGGGGTTTTTGTCGCTTATAGAACGATTTTGGGGTCTGCTGCCGCTTATTGGGTTTATAAGATGTGGCATAATAGGCGTTCAGGGTGATGGGAAGGGGGACGGACTTACGGAGGGCTCGCCAGAACTGCTCTAGACACTATCGTCGTCCACTATGGCATACATAGTTCATATTAAAGACTAAAAGCGGTAGGTTTAGGCTTACATGGTGTTTGGATCTTTAGGGACAATTGAGTTGCCTCATTCTCTTACTTGGAACCTTGTCACAGCTTTGTAACACATACAAGGAATCATAAGGAATAACGCTGCTCACTAATTTATGGCTCTCAACTTGAGAATTATAGACTTGTGATACGTGACCCCATGGGGGTTGCCCTATAGCTAGAGATAAGATAGATAAGAGCTATAAAAGAGCTCTGCCAGGCCAGAATAGCTGACCTGGCCATCCTTTCCCAATACGACAATTCACACCCCATATGCACTCGCATCAACTTGTCTGTTTACAAATTCGTTTAAACAGTCGACTCAGATTCGCTGAGATGCTTTCCAAGTTTGAATCGAATTATTGCATTCTTGAGAACAATACCCATATATCCTTCCATACCGGTTTTCGCCAGTTGTAGGGCTTTGCGAGACCAGGATGCAAGATTGTCAAGAGCTTTGTCCTATCAACTGTATATGATTGTGTGGTGGTAAATGGACGAGCAGGGCGATCGATTACTTGAAGCCAGTGGCTTAATATATACCAAGCGTTAATCTAGTTTCCTCTTTCGTGATTGGCGCCCAGGTTTCGGTTTCTAGAAGTGGGGCGGCTAGAGTCTATAATAGCGCCTCCCTACCGCCTAGCTGTTAGTCGGTCAACGTATCTTCAATATCTATCACGCGTAAAACAGGTTGGCGTTGTTGCAGGCGAGCCGGATTCTGCTGATAACACTGCAAACTTTCCCTTGGTTAATCGAATGTATACCATCGCCGTACTCCCAGGCGCGACATATCGCGGTATCAAACGCTTCCGAATCGCTTGAAGAAATCTATTACTTTCTTATATATCGACCAGAATTTTCACAGGATATAACTCACCTCAGTATATACCACGCGATACAGCCAATTTTAGACGGGATGTCTTGTCTTGTCACGGGCCGTGAGGACAAGAAGGCTATGCTTCAGGGTATCCTATTGATACGTGACCCCATGGGGGGTTACCCTATAGCTATAGATAAGATAGATAAGAGCTATAAAAGAGCTCTGCCAGGCCAGAATAGCTGATCTGGCCATCCTTTCCCAATACAACAATTCACACCCCATACGCACTCGCATCACCTATGGCTGAATCAAGCCCAAAGCTCAAGAGCTATATTAATAGATGCGCAGGATTCTATTTTTGCAAACACCTTGTCAGGCTAAGTAAGTACTAGACTCCTTGCCAGATGCCTAGGGCTGAAGGCCTAAGTTCAAGGCCGTGACATGTCTGGGAAAGCCTGGGAAATGTATGGACTGCTTCTGGGTGGTAATGACAGGATCGGAGGTGAATGGGGGGGAGATAAACGAGCTACAGATGGTGTGTTCTAGAATTACAGCCTATTTATGCTAGCAGAGACCAGGAGAAATCTAGTTCCGGGCACCACAGCATAACAAGGACGATCAATATCCATGCATGGCTGAAACCAAGTCTACCACAAAACGTTGGGACTAGGGATAAGGCCTCTAGCAAGACCAAACCTAGCTACAGATATTTGCAATATCTAGCAAACGACTTTGAAAGAAAAAGTAAAATATATGGCAAAAACATAAAACACCAGGGATTCGCTAGTGGTCACCCAGTCAACTAGTAATCTGGCGGTTCAAGGGCTGATCTATAAGCTTTGGGGTTGATTGAAACGAATAATTCTGTCTCCTAAAAAGGAGGCATCGCATCTCACTTCTGACGTAAGCAGGTGCAGTCCATAATAGATGGATATACTAAATAGGATAGCGACTGAGTGCCTACAGTTTCACGTTGCACTTTCTGGCCTATATCGGATCTGTTGATGAGCTTAAGTGAGTCCAAAATAAGTGAGGTGTGGCACGGGTAGTCTAAGTTGCGGTTTGCTGAATTCAATTCTGGCTTGAGAGCATCCTCTGATCTAAAGCGTTTATTCCTATCTTTCAACTTGAAATACTTCACAATCGATTTTTACATACCTTAATATCGACCTGAGTCTAAAGAAGTTCTTAATATGCTAGAACACTGGTCGCCTCATGATTAGTGCATGTCTCGAGGGCCACTTCTCGTAGTACGAGGGAGTCGAAGCTGTCAGCCAGGTGGTACCTAATAGGGATGTCTTAATGTTCCTTACACGCCGGCTTCGAATGCACAATGACCAGCGCTTAATCCTGGCATACATATATATGCGTCCATTTGAGCCAAAGATGATTAGTATTGGAGGACGTGATGCTAGTCGCGCCTCTGAGACTCGCATGATCTATTAATGCATAAAGAGCAATCATAAATCCTGGTAGCACACTGGGTTTCAGGAATACTCACGTTAAGACGCCAGATGCCTTTTCTTGGAGATCGGCACGGATCTTCTCAGCAAGTTTACTGTGACCAACACGTAACGCGGTGCTCGGGTAGCTGGCTATATCCTGACTATGTTCTTTTTAGCTTTCAAGTACAAGGTCAAGAGCCTTCTCGACGGTAATATGCGGGTAGTGCCTGCTTGCGAAACAAATGTGCAGTCTGATTCCCGTGGAGACGGCGATCTCGCTTAGAAATGATACCATGTCCCGTATTTATGATTCCTCGCACTCATCCAAAGTATCGATAAAACCAACAAGTGAGTCTTCCCATAGGTACGTACCGGATGACTTCTTCAAACAGGGCTTCAGTGGTGATTTTATGCTCCACTGATGACCCACGCTAACGGGATTCAAAATACACTGCAGATCTGGGTGTCAGCAGCCCCCTGTGGTAAAGTGGCTGGCCTTACCTCCGATCCGGCCATTCATGGCACCATGAAGTGCGGAGAACGACGGGACTCAAGAGAACACAGAGCTGATACACAGAAACCAATCAATCACAATTGTCCCTAGTCGTTAACACTGGGCGTGCTTCAAACAGTTAGAGCAGAAGCAATCGGTATGAGCCGCTCCCATTGCTGCACGATTCTTATACGCTGCTAACGCTGATGATAGAGCGCCAAAGCCGTGTGGATAAAGAGTCGCATTGAGTAGTGTATTCTCACCAAGTTCCTCGAGATCGTGGTCACCGTCGCATTACATAGTAGGCATGAGTACCACGTCTAAGAAAGTGGGGTTACATAAGGGTGGATGTTACATAGTAAATCGAACTCAATTTAGGGTTTAGTGCTAAGATCAGGTACAAACGATCGCGACCCGGCGCATCGTTTTCGAGTACTTCTAACAGCTGGTATAAGAAACTAGCCATAATAGTTATTGTGAAGAGCTCCTGATTTGTCTGTCCTCTTAATTATCAATTTGATTGAAAACATAGAGGAAATAAGTCTGTCACTTTCATAGTTAGGTCGGCCAATATAGCGGTCGACATCCCGTTTTCATTAGCGCATCCCTCAGCCTTACGCTTTCTTCTCGTAAGAACGTATTGCCATCTGGACTGTGCCGTGTCTTCATCAACCAGACCACAACATGGACAGCAGATCCAAGAGACTCGGGTCCGATGAGCTAGCTCCCGCCTACATAGGCAGACCCAAAAAGCGACAGGCAACACCGACCCTCGTTTCTCCACATAGCCATCATGAGCCGGCTTCGCAAGTATATCATTCTGGAACCGGGAATCAGAACGTGGGGCCTGGGAATATCATCATTGAAGGAAACCAAATTCTTGGTACGATCGCTTAATTCGCAACGCACAATCAAATGCTAATGAGGGAAAGAAATACCACATAGTCAATGCCTCGCTGACTTACGATCGACCGACCCCCGCCATGACAAGAGTCGCATCCAAAACGCAAAGGGGTACCTGCTGAAAGAGTCGTACTGCTGGATCCTCGACCATGCCGACTTTCAGAAATGGCGACACGATCCAAACCACCGCCTGCTCTGGATCAAGGGCGATCCTAGCAAAGGAAAAACAATGCTACTCTGTGGGATTGTTGAAGAGATGGAGAAGGAGCTGGAGTCAAATACCGATGCTGGGGTTCTGTCCTTCTTCTTCTGCCAGGCCACCGACTTGCGTATTAACAACGCGACGGCGGTACTACGCGGCCTGATCTACATGCTCGTTACACAGAAGCAGTCTCTTATCTCGCATGTACAGAAGCAGTATGATCACGCAGGGAAATCGCTGTTTGAGGATGCAAATGCCTGGGTAGCCCTATCCAAGATCTTTTGCGACATCCTTTCCGACATCCTTCAAGACTCAAGCCTACAGAGTGCTTACTTTTTCGTCGACGCGCTTGATGAATGCGAGACGGGTCTGCCGCAGCTTCTCGATTTAATAGTTCGGACATGCTCTTCATCTCGAGTCAAGTGGATTTTGTCCAGTCGCTACCGAGATGATATTGACCGAATGCTAAAGCCTACCGAGTCCAGAGCAAGATTAAGCTTAGAGCTAAAGGAGAACGCAGAACAGGTGTCCCATGCCGTCAATGCGTATATTGAATATCACGTTTCCAAACTAGAAGCGTTCAAGAGCGACCCAAACCTGCAGGTTGAAGTTCTGGATATGCTACAAGAAGTACATAGCTGGGAGGTGTTAAAAGTGTTAAACGACATACCGCCCGGCCTGAAACCATTGTACAGTCGGATGATGTGACAAATTCAACAGCTACGGTACGAACGACCCGACTTATGCCGAAGTATTCTCTCAACGGTTATTACTGCCTACCGCCTGCTCCACCTGGATGAAATGGCTGTTCTGTCTGGCTTATCTAAAGAAATACCGCCGGCGAAAGTCACAGATATGTGCGGGTCCTTCCTCACGATACGAGACAGCCTCGTTTATATCGTTCACCAATCAGCCAGGGATTTCCTTTCCCGAGACACATTCCTGTTTCCTCCTGGCTTATACGAGAAACACCACGCTATCTTCTCGCGATCTCTGCAGCTTGCGTCTAGCATACTCCGTCGGGATATGTAGGACTTGCGACATTCAGGATATTATATCGAAAACGTTAAGACGCCCAACCCAGATCCACTAGCTATCGCACGCTATTCCTGTATTTACTGGCCTGATCATCTCCGGGACGCAAACGCAATACACAGCGAGAGCGACACACAACTCTCAACCTTTCTCGGTGAGAAGTTGCTTTACTGGCTTGAAGCTCTGAGTCTATTAAAGGCTCTACCCGAAGCCGCAGCGTCAATGACAAAACTGGAGACTTTCCTTCGAGTAAGTTGATATTTTACGTCTCAACTTCAGATTCTGTCCATATTCCTAATATCTCGGCAGAAACTGAATAACCCCGCAATTGTCGAACTAGTCTACAATACGTACTGGTTTATCCTTCAGAATAGATGGATAATCGAGATCGCCCCTCTCCAGGTATACGCTTCAGCACTTGTTTTCTGCCCAACTCGCAGTTTGACTCGACAGCATTTCAGACGAGAAAAGCCAGACTGGATCTCCGTAAACCCGACCCCAGAAAGGGATTGGAATGCATGTCTCCAGACGCTCGAGGGGCACAGCGGTGATGTCGAGTCGGTGGCCTTCTCGCCCGATGGCCACCAGCTCGCCTAGGCCTCTTTCGACAGGACCGTCAAGCTCTGGGACGCCAGCAGCGGCGCCTGCCTCCAGACGCTCGAGGGCCACAGCGTTGCTGTCTCGTCGGTGGCCTTCTCGCCTGATGGCCGCCAGCTCGCCTCGGCCTCTGGCGACATGGCCGTCAGCTCGCCTCGGCCTCTGGCGACATGGCCGTCAAGCTCTGGGACGCCAGCAGCGGCGCCTGCCTCCAGACGCTCGAGGGCCACAGCGTTGCTGTCGGGTCGGTGGACTTCTCGCCTGATGGCCGCCAGCTCGCCTCGGCCTCTTTCGACAGAACCGTCAAGCTCTGGGACGCCAGCAGCGGCGCCTGCCTCCAGACGCTCGAGGGCCACAGCGATGTTGTCTGTTCGGTGGCCTTCTCGCCCGACGGCCGCCAGCTCGCCTCGGCCTCTTTCGACATGACCGTCAAGCTCTGGGACGCCAGCAGCGGCGCCTGCCTCCAGACGCTCGAGGGCCACAGAGGTGGTGTCTTGTCGGTGGCCTTCTCGCCCGATGGCCGCCAGCTCGCCTCGGCCTCTTACGACAAGACCGTCAAGCTCTGGGACGCCAGCAGCGGCGCCTGCCTCCAGACGCTCGAGGGCCACAGCGGTGCTGTCTGGTCGGTGGCCTTCTCGCCTGACGGCCGCTGTCTTTTTACAGATCGCGGTGATATTCTCCTGGACTCTACATCAAAGTATAAAGTTCTGGTTAAAAGTTCTCCACATGATTCTAACACCAACTATAAATACGGTATACATGGAGACTGGATTATTTGCGGAGGTCAGGACGTGCTTTGGTTGCCGCCTAACTATAGATCTTCATGTTCAACTACAATTGGATGTATGTTGGGGCGAGTCTTGCTATTCAAATTCTGATGCGGGGTGATACGCATATTTAGAGGGTGTTACGAACAGTCGGTTCTAACCTAACGGAACAGAACCGATGGCAGGCCAAAGTGGATACACAAGATGAGAAAGCTCGCACAGCCGACGGGAAATGAGAAACGTTTTGACGAACAGATACGAAGGTACATCACAGATCAAGTGATATGGATCATAGATCGAGAATACGGGATTCACGATTCACGATCCACGCTCCTGGATCATAGGATTGCGGATTGGAGACGTATGATCCAGTGATCCCACCCAAGATAGGACCAGACCTAGCCCGGGCCCTAATAATAAGTTTGCTGAAGTCGCCAGAAATATATAACTCATTGATGAGATCTTTCGCGTGCTGAGTAGCCTAAGCGGGAGGTCTTTCCCTCGCACGGAAAATACCTCTTCAAAATCGCTCTTATCATGAACGAAAGACCGAAACTGGCGAAGAACAGAGGGCCATTGTAGGCAAGAGGGTTTATAGTAGGAACTACGAAGCACAATAGCGAAGTGTTCTAAAATACTAAGCCTTTGGCTGCTTGCTCTGAAGTTTTCCGGACGGTACCTTGGGCCGTTTGACTGAAAGTCTTGAATCCATTGATTTTCGTCTGCTGAAGTGTCTGAGTCGTAGAAGGACGACAGGGTATTCGAATCTAGTCACAGCCTGTCAGGGTACGGCTAGGCCGAAGGCAATAGTACAGAGTGATGGGGAGTAACGGGCGTCCCTCCTACGTAATACCGGGTGGTCACTGGCGGTCTCAGGTAGGGGTGCCCACGGTGATGCATTGATCTCTGCCCTCTCTATCTTCCTCCGTCTCGACTCCTTACTTATAGCCAGCCGAGGTTCTCTCTTGGATTCTGGATGTTTGCTTCCGTATGTCTGTGTTCCTCCGACTTCGGCCAATATCTTGGACAGCGGCTCCTTATCTGCAACCAAGCGATTCCCTATCCGTTGCAAACGGCTTCAACGGCTCTCATTCGCCACAAGCGGCTCTCTAGCCGCCACAAACGGCTTCCTACCTGGTGGAAGCCGGCCCGCCTCGGATGACACTTGTGGCTCTGACAACTCCTTCCCTATCCTACTTCGAGATGGTCCTTATATAGATAGCTAGGCCGCCGCTTGGACCCGGCATAACAGCAGGGTCGGCGATGCCAAGGATCTTGACTCTCGTCATCCCAAAGCTTCACATAGATTGTAATCATGACTCGGGAGTCTTTTGTCCGAAACACCCCTCCGGCGGCCCACCAGTGTCCTGCGTTCAGTGTCCTGACACCCACTGGTGCCTATGGCATTCTGTTCTCTGACACAGCCTAATAATTAATTGTGGCTCAGTTGCCGGTTCTGCCCAATTTAGTCCCTTCATGTAAGCCCTGCACCTGGAACGCAGACTTGACGTCATTGCGATGAAAAATATTAAGCTTCACGATTGTTGGTGACATCGAACAAACATCATACCATAATTTGTGGCTTCTCAGGGTCCTTCCGACGAGTTGCTCTTTGAATCTCGAGTTTCTTACAAGGTAACTGAGGATGGCGCCGAGCAGTTTTTCCAGCAACATCATTTCCAACCTATGTGACAAGAGGCATCAGCTCAGCTCCATCTCTGGCGTTTTAGGTCACTAACGGTGGAAACCATGTGTTTCTGTTATCCTCATTTGGCTCCGAGGCCCCAAATAGGTAGCCCGAAGGGTGGTGATAGTGCAGGTCTTCAGTGAACAGGGTACCCTGAATCACCTTGGTGTTCTGGCCATGAATATTCTTGATCTGACCTCGGCCAATAGCGCCAAGCACCTTGAGGCGATTGATGATGGGCGAAAACAGAAAAGCCATGATGGAGATGAATGCGAACGCTGTCCCAAACAAGCGAGACTGCAGCATTTAGTTGTCCTTGGTTAGATGAATTGAACGAGGATTGACAAACTTCAGTTCCCCCGATCAATCGGTCTAACCTTGCACCGACGGCCCAATCCGTGCAACCAACCAGCCTGTGTCCTTTGCCCAGCACAAATATTGTCTACTTGGTGGCCTGACGCTTTCGGTCCTCGGCGCCGAAGCCCCGCCAGTTCCGAAGACGGCCAGAGATGGAATAACCCTACTCTTGGATGAACGAGAGGCTGTGCAGGCCAGGTGCCGTGCACATATCAATTACAGTAATGAATTTACAAAACCGAAGAATCTCTTGCGCTGGCAAACTGTCACACTGCATCAAGGGTCCCGAACACTGTCATCTTCCTGGTGCTTACACCAGGAAAATGCATTATCACGTCACGCCATGTTGGGTTTCGGGCGAAGCTGAGAGTCAGGCAGGCTATCATATGCAAGTTTCGATTTCCCTTGTACGAGAGAGCTATCTAATTGGAACAGAAATCCTGGAAGAAGTGCATTGATTACTCGTCCATTTTCTTAAACAAATCGCCGGTATAGAGTTGGCTCGGACGCCAGATACGAGGCGAGCCTTCTTTAAAGGGCAATGTGCCGTATTAGCTTGCCAGTCATTGTCATCGTGGATCTCGATAGAGATGAGATGGTGCTTACCCATGGCCTCCTTCCAGTGTGCCAAGAATCCTTGTGAGCGGGATACCGCCGAAATGGCCAAAATGAACTCGGGAGGGAAGCCTCTGGTGATGTATTCCAATTAGCGATCAATCACACTTGACTAGCGAAAGGGGGATTACTCACAGCGCCTTGTACACGAATGCAGCGAAAAGATCGGCATTGGGTCGCAGTTTCCTGGAAATGAAATACTCGTCCTCGGCAGCAGCCTTGTCGAGGGCGAGAGCCACCTTGAGCAAGGGGTCCTTTTCGATCTCCTCGGCGAGCTCGCCGAGGATCTCACTGATGAACGTGAACCGGGGGTCCGTCACGCGGTAGACGCGGTGGCCGTAGCCGTAGAGCCGGTCCTTTCCGCTCTTGACGGCGGCAAGGCGCGCGGGGATGTTGTCGACCGAGCCGATCTCTCCGATGTGCTTGTACGCCACCTCGATGGCGCCGCCATGCAGCGGCCCCGTGCCCGCGGCGAACGCCGAGATGAGACAGGAGATGACATCCGGGAGGGAGGACGCTGTCTGGAGCAGCGCCGCCGTCGAGCACGTCATCTCGTGGTCGGCTACGAGCACCCACAGGCGCTCGAGGATGTTGACGTGGCGGGAGCTCGGCAGTCCGGTGTCCGTCTCGACGAAGCCGCACATGAACAGGAAGTTCTCGACGAGAGAAAGATCGGCCCGCGGGGGTTTGAACGCGATGGAGACGTGGTGGCAGTAGGAGGCGGCGGTGATCATTGACAGGCTCGCCAGAACACGGACGATCTGCTCGTCGACGCGCTTGGGATTCCGTATGTACAGGGCCTTGGCCGTGTGGGCTGGCACGGCGCTCATGTCGAGAGATTGCAGGCAAGACAGCCCGGCGATCTGCATGCCGACAATGGCACCGTCCTTGGGGAACGAGTGGATGACGTGAAAGACGCGGTAGTCTAGTAGAGGAACTCGGTTGAGTCGCTCTTGGAAACCCTGTGCTTCCTCGGTGGAGGGCCACTTTCCCCAAATTAAAAGATGAGCCACGTCAATGAACTTCTTCTTTCCGATGATATCCTGCAGTGGATACCCTCGGTACTGGATTGTACCCTCTTGTCCATCGCTGCGAGACTTGTCAGCAATATTCAAAGGCCCATTTCTCATCAGTAAAGGGGAACTGGTTTACATGTAAGTGATCTTGCTTTCGCTGACAGCTGTGTTGGAGAAGCCAGGGTCGAACACTCGTAGGCCATGTTCGTTCTGGTCTGCAAGGTGGTTTGGATCCTTGGGAGCCTTGACCTTCTTCAGGTCGTTGGCATTGATGGCGTTGTGGACTATGGGGATCGCATAGTACTGCCCGGTCCTGCTGTCAATGGCGTGCAGTACGTGAGCAGGCTGGGTACTACCATTGACAGAGACTTCCTTGAAAGCTGTTTGTGTCACGACGACTCCGCCATTCTTCATTTGTGTTGGAGGCTGGACTGTTAGTTTGACGGGTTCGCTTGTCACGACCATCTTGCTGATTCTTAGCTTGCCAGCAAGGATAATCAACTATAATAAGATCTGGTTATGATTAGAATTACATGAAAATAATCTCAGTGTGACCTCGGAATATGTAAGAAGATCGTTGCCATCAATATACCCCGTGAAGGGCCGAAGAGTGGGCCGTGAAGACTCGGAGCAGGGGAGACCGAATAATCACCTTTGCAAGCCTATGGGCAGTTCGGGGTGCATCCACGCGACAGGAGATGAAATTGAGTCCGAAAAGGACAGTGACTCAAGAGGAAGGTTTTCATTCGATCTGGTTCCGAAGGATTGGGCCAAGACAAATAGTGCATGCGTTGAGGTCGGATGCTGAACCACGTAAGTCATCCTCTGGGCACACCTCCGTCGTGGAGGTTGTCTGTTTCCTCCACTCTCATCGGTCGTCTTCACCAGCCGTTGGATAGTGGTTAGCAGCCGAACACCGCCGACCTTCGGCTTTCACCCGAGCTTCAACGATGGTTGTTCGTCAACAACGTCCGAGGCCGAAGCTAGTCCGTTTGACGTTGGAGTTGAGCGCTTACACGCATAAACGGCCAACGACATATCGAGACTGTTATCCAATCGTCAGGTGGACCCCCATGACGGCAAGCTCGGGCAGCGGCACCCTGACCCTAATGGAGATTGCGAGTCTCTTATCTGGCGATGGACGGTTGCACAAGAGTCCGAAATATCATCGAGGGAACAACTCGTACTGACCGTTTATAATACAGATATCATGCATAGCTCGCTGATGTATCCAGAACACAACAGGGTGTTGTAATGTTGTCAAAAAGTGAGCAATTATACGGTTGATTCAACTTCCATCGCCCACGATGACCATGTTTACACTTCCTTCGCAGGGGCGTCAGACCCTCGAGCAAGACGTCGCCTACAAGCTTCTCATAGAACTTCTAGCGTATGTAACTTCAGAGCCACCGTTCCATTCCGTTCGACCGGTTATTCCTGCTAACAAAAAATGACCTTTACAGCCACCAGTTTGCATACCCAGTGCAATGGTTAGTCCGACTCCTCCGACAAGACGAAATAGCTCTTCCTAGAGGTTGGCGCATCTAACAAGTTTACATGCAGGATCAATACGCAAAGAGCCCTACTGAGCGGAGAGGGCAGTGTCCAGCGCGTCATCGAAATCGGCCCTGCCGAGGTCCTGACGGGCATGGCCAAGAAGACAGCGGCGCGCAACGTAAGAGAGAGAGACATGGCGCATGCCACGGAGCGTGATTTCCTCTTTGTGGGCGACAGCGCCGACGCGCGAAGGATCTACTTCGAGTATGATGATGCACGAGATGACAGCTCCGTCGAAGCAGCAGCACCACCTACCCAAAACACTTCTGCAGCAGCCAATAAGGTGCCCCCCGTGTCTGCACCGGGCCCAGCACTAGCGGCAGTTCCAGACACTGCTGTGGGATTGCCAGTCTCCATCACCCTGGTACCGACGGAGACGCTGGATGTCGGCTTGAGCCCGACCGACATCATCTTGACAGTTGTCGCGCAGAAGCTTCGGCGAGGCTTCGATGAGACGCCGCTGAAAGATAGTATTCGGACTCTATCTGCAGGTAAGTCTATCATATATCTTTCGCTCCAGTAAAACACCCGACTAACTTGGTTCATCTTTTGTGTTATAGGCAAATCTGTTCTGCAAAATGAGATCCTGGGTGATCTTGGCGCAGAGTTCGGCGACTTGCCCGAGGGGAGCGAGGACCTGGCGCTCGAGTCGCTGGGCTTACGACTTGCGGCCAGTTTTACGGGAAAACCAGGTAAGTCCGTAAAGAAACTGGTGGAGCGGATGTTGTCGTCTAAGATGCCGGCCGGTTTCAACCAGGCCGCCGTGGGGGAATATCTCCGTGTGCACTGGGGTCTGGGCCCCGACACGCAGCAGGTGGTCCTCTGTTGTGCAATCACCATGGAGCCCACCAGACGGCTGGCAGATGTGTCGCAGGCACAGGAATTCTTCGATTCCGTCGTTGCTAGGTACGTAGCGCATGCTGGCGTGTCACTGCCAAATTCATCGACCATGGCCGACGCAACCCACGGCCAGCAGAGCGCCCTTGTGCAGGTCGACCAGACTAGTCTTGACGCCTTGAGGAAGGACCACACCGAGTACCTGCGGAAGCAGTTCCAGCTGCTTGCTCGCCACCTCAACATCGACGTCTTACCACAGATAGGTACGACCACTGAGGTAGAGACTCTGCGCAGCACCTCACACCTGCAAGAAGAACTTGACGACGAGTTCATCGCAGGGATCCAGGGCATATTCCAGCCCCGGCAGCAACGTAGTTACGCATCATTTTGGAATTGGGTCAGAGAAGACGTCGTCCGCCTCATACATAGTCAAGCAGCGAGGCGCCCAGGAGTGACACTGGCATCAATCACATCTGAGCGGTGGCTACAATCACTAGCCAACCGATGGACGCCGGCATTGGAAAACATGCTACGCCGTGCTGCCGAAGCCGGGCCATCCCATATTGTAGCACACGGTCTTCTGTCGTACAAGCCAGTGACCTTCACTGATCTCCCTCGCTACCGGTACCAGGAACCAGCCTTGGCTCCTCACACCGCTGTTGACGAGCAGGGCCAGATTCACTACAGCGAAGTCCCCAGGGGCAAAGAGATCGAGATTAAGCCAAGCCCCACCGCCAGCTACTACTACATGATCTCGAGCCCTGCTAGCCGCGATCGGACACATGTCCACCTTCGCAACCGCACTCGGGGGTCGTGGGAGTTCGACGCCGGCTTGACCGAGGCGTACTTTTCTGCTCTGCACCAGGGCATGAGCACCGGTTGGAGCTATGCAGGCAAGACAGCCTTGGTAACGGGCGCCGGTCCAGGCTCCATCGGTGCTGAGGTTGTGAGCGGGCTCCTGTCTGGCGGCGCAAAGGTCATCGTTACCACCAGCCGCGCTACATCGAGCGCCGCCCCCTTCTTTCGCCAGTTGTACAAAGAAGTAGGCGCACGCGGGTCGGAACTGATCCTGCTTCCCTTCAATGCCGCTAGCAAGAAGGACTGCGAGGACCTGGTCACCTACATCTATGATGAGAGTAAGGGCCTCGCTGCCGATCTCGATTTTGTCGTTCCTTTCGCTGCGATCCCCGAGTCCGGGCGCGAGCTCGATAGGATCGATGCCAGGTCGGAACTCGCGCACCGGGCCATGCTGGTCAACGTGTTGCGCATGCTAGGCAGCATCAAGCAAGCCAAGCAGCGACGCAGGTTCACGGGTAGACCGACAGTCGCGGTACTCCCTCTCTCGCCTAATCATGGCGACTTCGGCGGAGACGGCCTGTACTCGGAGTCCAAGGTGGGCCTAGAAACCGTCTTCAACCGCTTCCATTCGGAGAACTGGTCCGCGTATATGTCCATTGTGGGCGCCGTCATCGGCTGGACTCGTGGCACAGGTCTTATGAATGCCAATAACATCGTCGCCGATGGTATTGAGGCCATGGGCGTCTTGACGTTCACTCCTGGGGAAATGGCCTTCAACATCCTGGCCCTCCTGTCCCCTACCATGGCGTCATTGCCTGACATTGCGCCCGTATATGCTGATCTCAGTGGGGGCCTCCAGGGAGTCGATGGGCTCAAAGACAAGATAACAAGTATCCGTGAAGGTATCAACTCAAGAAGCCGGATTCGAAAGGCAATTCTGGAAGAGAGACGACTGGAGCGCGATGCCATGCTCCATGGCAAGGCTCCCTCTACAGCTGGTGAGACACTAGGCGACACAGATGCCGCGAAGCCGCGCTCCAATATCCGGCAAGCCTTTCCAAGGCTAGCTTCACGAGAGGAAATGACGGCCGGGCTTCAAGATTTGCGTGGCATGGTTGATCTCAGCCGCACCGTCGTTGTGGTGGGATTCTCCGAGCTGGGGCCTTGGGGCTCGTCGCGGACCCGTTGGCAGATTGAGAGCCAGGGCCGATTAGATCAGAACGGCTACATGGAGATGGCGTGGATCATGGGCCTGATCAAGCATATCGATGCCACCGTCGACGGACAGCCGTACGTTGGCTGGGTCGACAAGAAAACCGAGAAACCAGTGCACGATGCAGACATTGCTACCCGCTACGGCAAGCACATCATAAGTCACGCGGGGATCCGCGTCATCGATGTCGAGCGGCTGGACGGCTATGACCCTGCCAACAAGGAACTGCTTCACGAAATCGTACTCGACGAGCCTCTGCCCCCTTTCGAGGCTTCAGAGTCGCTCGCCAAAGCATTCAAGCAACGGCATGGCGACAAGGTCTCGATCTCTCCGAAGCAAAACGAGGAAGACGTATGGATCGTCGTCGTTGGCGCTGGGTCCAACTTCTTGGTCCCGAAAGCCGTTGCCTCGGAGCAGTTCGTCGCGGCGCAGCTGCCCGGCGGCTGGGATCCCGTCACTTATGGAATCCCGGAAGACGTAATCGCCCAAGTAGACCCTATCACTCTATACGTTCTCTGCTGTGTCTCGGAGGCCATGTATAGTGCCGGCATCGAGGATCCATTCGAGCTATACAAGCACATACATGTCTCGGAGCTGGCGAATTGTATCGGAACAGGCGCTGGCGGGCTCGTCTCGATGCGAGGTATGTATAAACACCGCTACGTAGATAAGCCCATCCAGGGCGACATTCTGCAGGAGACTTTCTTGAATTCCATGTCGGCCTGGACGAACATGCTGCTCTTCGGCTCTGCTGGACCCATCAAGACGCCGACCGGCACCTGCGCGACGGCGCTCGAGTCGCTAGACACGGCATGCGAAGCGATTCAGTCTCGGCGCGTCAAGGTTGCTCTCGTTGGTGGCGTGGACGAGTTTGCCGAGGAGGGTTCGCACGAGTTTAGCAACATGAAGGCCACGGCCAACGCCGCATATGAGAAGACCAAGGGTATGCTCCCGGCCGAGATGTCGCGGCCCATGGCATCCTCGCGGGCGGGCTTCGTAGAGGCGGCAGGCTGTGGAGTCCAACTCGTCATGAGCGCAGAGCTCGCACTACAGATGGCCTTGCCTATCTACGGAGTGGTTGCCTATACACAACTGGCCGGAGATGGCGTCGGTCGATCGCTGCCAGCTCCTGGGCAGGGGATTCTGACGGCAGCGAGGGAAGCACCAGGCGTTGCCCACTCACCGTTGCTGGATCTCGAGTATCGTCGTTCCAGGCTGGCGGAGGATCTGGCGAGCATTGATGGGTGGCGTCTCCAGCAGCTCCAAGACGCGGCCGTATCCTTGCCAGATAAGGGACAAGCGACTGCTCATGCGGTACTTGAATCGACCGTAACGTGTCGAAAATGCGATGCACAATGGATGTGGAACGGCGGTAATCTTCGCCAACTCAACCAGGGGATATCACCCATGCGAGCCGCTCTCTGCATATGGGGCCTGAACATCGACGACATAAAGGTGGCCTCTATGCACGGCACATCGACGCGGGCCAACGACACCAACGAAAGCACCGTCCTGAACACACAGCTCGAGCATCTGGGCCGCAGTGCCGGCAACCCGCTGCTGGCCGTCTGCCAGAAATATCTGACCGGTCATCCCAAGGGTGCAGCGGCGGCCTGGATGCTGAACGGCTGTCTGCAGATGCTGGAATCGGGACTGGTTCCCGGCAATAGGAATGCAGACGACGTGGAGGCGGCCCTCGAAAGCTGCGCTGGACATCTGCTGTACCCTTCCGAGACGATTGACTGTGGGCAAGATTTCGTCAAGGCGTGCATGCTCACATCTTTCGGCTTCGGCCAGAAGGGTGGCATTGCCATGGTCGTGTCGGCGCGGTTGCTATTCGCAGCCCTTGCGACGGCGCAGTATGACGATTACCGAGAGCGCGTCGCGTCGCGCCGAACCAGGGCTGACCAGGCATACCAGCGAGCCATGATGCAAAATACCGTCTTCAAGGCCAAGGAGGAGTCGGCCTGGGGCAGTGAGTCTGCGACGCAGAGGGCAGTATTTTTGAATCCAGATGCAAGGCTGTAAAGCAATAGGGGACTCATTGGTTTCAAGCGCGATGTCCTGCACTGGATGTACTGTGTCAATATCCACCATTATCGTAAAGAGAACCAAGAAAAACATCTTCGAAGCACGGCACTCCGCACTCAACACGCCTTGTGACGGAGCTTCGCATACGCGCTCACTCACCCCTTCGCGATCATCCCAGTATCGTCAACCTAAAGGGGGCTACCTAGGACTTCGAGAAAGATGACGAGGACAAGCCCAGCCCCCTATTATTCGAGGAATTCACTCTACCCGGTCGCTGGAGACGTTTTGGGGCGCGGAGAACATGGTGCGCATGCCTTCCGAGTCAATGCAGACGTTTATATATACTTGTAAGAAAGAGTATTGAGATCAGCGTGAACTGCTCCCTAGATAATCCCCGTATGGCCAAGGACCCTTGTCCGTCCTGTGACAGCACATAGACCCCATGTTGGCAAGACACATGAGAACATTAGATTGTCGTGATCCGCTGCTGTTCGTCTTGCGATGCATCTGTTTTTGGGGCCAAAGTTGTGCAAATTCGACAACCCTGTATCTTCTAAATCAGCCCTGCAAGAGCTAAAGTAGTTACTCGATGGTGGACTATTCAATGGGTAATCAATACTCGCAGACGGCAGAAATTCTATATTGTAACGAAACCTCTAATAGTCTAGCTGCGTAAACCACTAAAGAGTCTGTAAGGGTTTGTGCTAGTAAGTAAGTCCTGATGCGGAGTCCTCAAGCAATAATATCGGGGTTTGACGTATGGAGTAGAGTGCTTTGGGTAACTGAAGTATTCAAGTAGGGTAATCGGGAATAGAGTCGTTAAAGCAGTTTGCCTCACCAATGGGTCAGATTGATGCTTAGATTGATCACTGAAGTAGAGACTGTCTATCTATTAAATGCCTGGGAGTCCTGTCCTTATATATCCATCTCTCCTTCACTGATCTCGTTGGATCACTCCTATTCTTCGTGATCCTACCGGGGTGGCTCACTGGCTCACTGCGTGAGCCAGTGATCCGTCACGTGACCTTCTCTAGTCGGTCCGTCCTTCTTCCGTTCCTATCTTCTATCCTTGTTTCCGGTCCTTTCCTGCAGGTATCCACCTAAGGCCTGCCAACGGGCCTATTCTGTTGTTACGAACCACGTTCCTAACCAACAAAGAAGGCCCATTGGCAGGCCAGAGTGGACATCATCACTAGGATCACGGGACCCCGCATCGGAAGAACGACGGAACGAAGGTCACGTGACTAAGCCCCTCGGTACCTGGATATATTAGATCGAGATAGATCCAGTTCGAGCCAGGCTCGAGAGGATCTGTAAGGAAAGAGCCGTTATGGCGGGCCGGTCTCAGCTGACAAGCTGAGTCGGGAGGGATTCGCCCAGCTTAAGAGGAGAACTCGAGACGCTCGCACCTAGTTTAGATTCTTCAAGAATCAGTCTTGCAATATACGCACCCTGATACGAAAAGGTAGGGGGACCCACTGGTTAGGTGAATCCCATTCAATTAGAT
Source organism: Pseudomassariella vexata (assembly GCF_002105095.1). Classification (NCBI taxonomy): domain Eukaryota; kingdom Fungi; phylum Ascomycota; class Sordariomycetes; order Amphisphaeriales; family Pseudomassariaceae; genus Pseudomassariella; species Pseudomassariella vexata. The sequence goes on from NW_024467983.1 coordinate 62,860, forward strand.
ACTATAACGTTGCGCACTGCTGCATTATAGCATCCTCCCCCCTAGGTGCACGCATCACACCCATACACTGGCCTACTTCTAGCTACCCTTTGCACTACCTGACTATTATATTGTGAGACGTGTGGTATCCTCGTTACAGGATCATGGATCGATCCAAATGATCCAACAGGATCAGTGAAGGAGAGATGGATATATAAGGGACAGGACTCCCAGGCATTTCATAGATAGACAGTCTCTACTTCAGTGATCAATCTAAGCATCAATCTGACCCATTGGTGAGGCAAACTGCCTTGACGACTCTATTCCCAGTTACCCTACTTGAATACTTCAGTTACCCAGAGCCCTATACTCCATACGTCAGACCCCGATATTATTGCTAAGGACTCCGCAGCAGGACTTACTTACTAGCACAAACCCTTACAGACTCTTTAGTGGTTTACGCAGCTAGACTATTATAGGTTTCGTTACATCTGTGTTGGTTAGGAACGTGGTTCGTAACACTTCCTATTTATCCTACAAGCTCTAGCCTTTAGATTTAGTACCTTTTAGTATATTAAAATGGCTATTCGGTACGTTCGTGGAGGATTTAATACTGTAACGGGGTAAGGCCGGACATCAGGGAAATAGGTTACGGGGCTAGGAGAAAGTTCATTTTCTCTTCTTTAAGAGGCGCAGAGGCAGAGTAGGACACGAGTCCCCCATCTTCACACATCATCATCCTCATCTTCATATGATCATCTCTTTCTTATCTATATCTTCACCTTCGCTTTTCAGTCAGTTATTTAGTTATTTTAGTTATTCAGCTTATCTTTACGTTCGAGATATTATTATCACGATACGAGTATCAGAGGCACATCCGACCAACTCGCGCACCAGACGTATAAGAGCTTCGCTGTTATAACCAGTACCACGATCTTCGTCTAATAAGACGAACAGATGGGATCTGTTGGTACTGGAGCCGTATGTTCAGTGTGTTAGGTGGTAGGTATATCCTACTGACCGCCTGACCCCGTTTCAATGGTGATCAGAGGGAGGCTACACAATTCGGAGGCTTCACGGCACTGAATCTCTCGCTCAGCGGACTGTACTCTTCAGGATCTCTCGTCGGATCGCGATTATTGAAGACACCCGATCAGTCGCGAAGAGGGAATGATGGAGACCCCCAAATGCTTCTGCTAAGGACACGGAAGACACGGAAGCCTCGGACATAGAGTCAAGACCGACAAACTCACAAGGGCGGGGCTCCAAAGTTTCTGGCTACGAATCGACGATAAGGACAGCGAATGTGGGAATTCGAAGAGGAGGTACAGGCTTCCGAGACTGCCGAAGCCATGACGGCCTTATCAACAGGATATGGATAGGGACTTGGCACACAGCTCGGCACACAGCTCTTGAACTCTTATTTAGAAGATAAGATACAGAGAGATAAGAGAAGAGGAGTGCACAGAGCACAGAGCACAGAGCACAGCATCAAGGAGAGACAGACATACGACAATCGGCATCAACAAGAAGATCAAGACCATCAAGAGTATCGACAAGAGGATCAAGAAGATCAAGAGCATCAAGAGTGTCGACGAGATGATCAAGAAGATCAAGAGCATCAAGAGTATCGACAAGAAGAACAACGTAACAGGACCGAGAGCATTACAGAAGACAGAGAGACTCGGATACAGAGATGCGATAGACGATATGAGACTCAAATACAGAGATACTACTAGTACGACAGGACCCATAGGAGAATAGTTCCTACAAAGGAACAGTTTTCCAGAGCCGAGAGAGAGACCGTACGGCGAGAAGCACGGAATCTATTATTCGCTTAGGACTGATCAGACCGCTCCCCTCAAGACTACCGAGAATCCGATCAAAATGGCTCAAGCTTTTGCTATACAATATATGATCCCCGATGTAGCGCAATACCCACACCTCCGCTTTGACGTCGATGACGTATCCGACTGGATTGAGCAGGTCGATCGGATCTTTGAGAGAGCTCGACTCAGTGATGCTCAAAAGATTGCCGAAATCCAGTACTGGACTAAGGACAGGACGCATCAGAAAAGGGTGGAGGACGCTATCGATCAACTGAATCAGATCGGTGTCAGAATCCACAACACAGCACAAGCGGCCCCTATTACCACTGATACTGAACCTACCCTCCTCGGCAACTGGACTAAAGACTCAATTCAGATTGCAGAATATCTCACAACGCTCCGTATACCTGATCGACTGAAGCACGGGTCAAGACAAGCAAAGAAGCGCTTCAAACATAGAGCCTTTACTACTTGGTTCAGGAAAGGACACTCTGGAAGCGAGAAAAAGGCAGCCGAGGACGCCGGCGAGTGGTCGACGACCCTGAACACCAGAGGACCATTATCAAAGCGCTTTATCAAGAACTAGGTCATCGTGGACGAGACGCTACTTACCAAATTGCGGCAAGACAGTATTTCTGGCATGGGATGTACGCCTATATCAAGAAGGCACTTGCTTCCTGCGCACCTTGCTAAAAGGCTTCCGATATAAGGGAGGTAGAAAGCCATTGTTTCTCTCAACTAAATGAGATCTTTGCTATATGGGTAATGGATGTTCAATTTATGCCAACTGATAATGGCTACATCGCAATTGCGGAGGCTCGTTGTGAGCTGAGTGGTTATCTTGTTGCAAGAGCAATTCGAAAAGTGGACTCGAAGACCATCCGAGACTGGATCTAGGAAAGCATTATCCTCACCTTTGGTGTCCCCTATCTGATCAGAGAAGACGGAGGCTCGGAAACCCGAGGGCTTGTCACCGAGCTGCTTAGAAGCCTTGGATCTAAACTTAGGATCGGATCAGCGTATCACCCGCAGTCACAATGACTCATTGAGGTGGGACATCGGCCAATCACTAAAGCGTTGATGAAACACACTGATGGATCTGGGACGAGATGGTCGAAACACTTGGCTGCAGCCGTCTTTGCAGATAGAGCCACTGTTCGAAACCCGACTGGGTTGTCCCCTTTCTATATAGCCTTCGGATTCCACCCTATGCTACCGATTGAAACAACGATCCCGACGTGGAGGATTATGAGCTGGGAGCCTAACACGCCAAGGGACGACCTGATTTCAAAAAGAATCCGAATACTTGAACGACACGAGGAAGATGTCAAGCTCGCTACAAGCAGACTGGCGGAATCGAGGAGAATTGCTGCCCTGAAGTCTGATCAGAGAGACAGAAATAAGATGAGACACACACCGTTACGAGAGGGTGAATTGGTATTACTTTACGATACCCCGAGACACATCGACCTGTCCAGAAGTGTGAAACTTAAATACCGATGGCGTGGCCCATATATTTTTCACAGGGTATCACCGCTCTCTACGTGCCAGCTGACGGAAATCGACGGCGCAGTGCTTCAAGGCACCTACGCTCCAGACCGGCTCAAACGCTTTCGAAAAGACGAGAGAGGATTTTGGATGCCTCTTGACGAGAGAGAGGACAACTGGCTAGCGTACGGGCTAGGTAAAGAAGACGAGAATGGATGTGAGGGATCTACTTATAAGGACGTGGAAGAGTTACCAGTCGAAAAGCAAGAGGATTGGCTTGTCGAAGCCGACAGACAGCCCGTGACCAATGTCGAGGTCAGGCTTCCGAATAAGAAGATGGATGGGTACAGTAAAGTCAACAGTGATAGACTTTTGGTCTGATCAGACGTGTTATTTCCTTATGTTGTCCTTGTGCTTCATTTCATAAGTCGTTCTCAGTCACAGAATTTTCTTACTTTCAGCAATTATACGTGTATTAAGGGGAAATATGTTGATATGCGCGAATGATTCAGCGTTGCAAGTGCATTACGTCTAACTAACACATGCTTCATCCCCAGAACACCTTGCCCTGCCCACCAGAATTTCCTTTGGCTCTCTGAGCCCCTCGTTCGTTGCCACCAGCCTGGGCGATATGTTCTTTGTACCGACTGTAGAGTCGTTTGAATGCATACAGGTTAAAGAGCATGACTGTAGGGGAATTGGAAGCAGAGAGGTCGCTCACAAGAGGAGGATCCCTCTTTGAAGAGGCACGGAGATGGTCATACTTTTCATCACGAAAAGTACACTTCTCACCCTCGACCATGGCTACGCAGTTACCACACGCATTGCCGAAGGCCCCGGGGATCGATCGACAGCCGAACATGGGCCACATACCACAATGGCCACCAGTTTCAGAGCCAACCAGGCGCTTAGTACAAGAGCGGCAAGGGACCTCGTTCTCATCGCCATACAATTGGACGAAGAGGCCAGAAACCCGCCTGCGATCATTTGAGAGCCGGCTCAAGAATATGTCAAAAGGACCCCCACAAGTGATCTCCACGAAGACATCCTTGATCCTCTCCTTTGGAGCGGATGCCAGGGCAGAGGCAGCAGGGTCTTGCAGCTGAAGAGCAGACCAGAACTTTGGGTTAGTGATCTCCCAGCGGACGTATCGGTCCTTGGCTGCACCTTTGACGACGTGGATGATTATGTATGAGAGGACCTATATGATCAAGTCAATCGAAATGGATCCTTCTCATCAGAATAAAAACATACCTTCTTGAGCTTCTCGTTCAAAGGTTGGTTGCTGAGGGCGTTCTGGTGGACCCAGCGACGCTCCACTCCCTCTAGTGTGGGAGGGAAGACTGGAACTTGAGATGACTTTTCATTGGTCGCCCCACCGGGAAAAGAAGCGGGAATGATGGTGGCATCTTCATTGTTAACTGCGCTTACTGGCAGAAGAAGAGGAAGCAACTGCTGGCGACCAGACATGCTGCGAGTTACACGGCCTGCTTGGCCAGCAAGAGGAGCAGGGAGGACAGTGCTGTCTTCGTTGTTACTAGTGACCACTGGCGGAGAAGGAAGAAGCAGCTGCTGGCGACCAGACATGCTGCGAGTTACACGGCCTGTTTGGCCAGAAGAAGACGAGGGAGGAAAGGGAGGAGGCGAGCTTTTGGGGCTCGTGATGTACCGACCACTGGGAGCTGTTGAAGAGGGACCGGCGTCTCCTCTTGAGGATGGTGTTCGCAGGCAGGAATAGTGGCCGCATTCCGGGTGCCCACAAGGGCGCAGTGAGCCCTTTCGCTGTTTAGATGGTGTCTTTGGCATGGTAGATGTTATTGGTTTGATCTGATCAGATTGGTCTTGAAGTTTGTGAAAAGCTGGAAAACGAGATTGGCAAGAAAAGAAGAATGTCAGGACCTTGAAGTTGACTATAAGGAAGACTTCTTATCGTCAGTTGGCAAGGCTATTTAGGCAGCAAGGTGGTTATGAGCGTTATGGTCAGAAATGGAAGGCACGACTATTGTAACGGGGTAAGGCCGGACATCAGGGAAAAGGTTACGGGGCTAGGAGAAAGTTTATTTTCTCTTCTTTAAGAGGCACAGAGGCAGAGTAGGACACGAATTCCCCATCTTCACGCATCATCATCCTCATTCTCATATCATCATCTCCTTCTTATCTATATCTTCACCTTCGCTTTTCAGTCAGTTATTTAGTTATTTTAGTTATTCAGCTTATCGTTACGTTCGAGATCCTATTATCACGATACGAGTATCAGAGGCACATCCGACCAACTCGCGCACCAGACGTATAAGAGCTTCGCTGTTATAACCAGTACCACGATCTTCGTCTGATAAGACGAACAGATGGGATCTGTTGGTACTGGAGCCGTCTGTTCAGTGTGTTAGGTGGTAGGTATATCCTACTGACCGCCTGACCCCGTTTCAATGGTGATCAGAGGGAGGCTACACAATTCGGAGGCTTTACGGCACTGAATCTCTCGCTCAGCGGACTGTACTCTTCAGGATCTCTCGTCGGATCGCGATTATTGAAGACACCCGATCAGTCGCGAAGAGGGAATGATGGAGACCCCCAAATGCTTCTGCTAAGGACACGGAAGACACGGAAGCCTCGGACATAGAGTTAAGACCGACAAACTCAGAAGGGCGGGGCTCCAAAGTTTCTGTCTACGAATCGACGATAAGGACAGCGAATGTGGGAATTCGAAGAGGAAGTACAGGCTTCCGAGACTGCCGAAGCCATGACGGCCTTATCAACAGGATATGGATAGGGATTTGGCACACAGCTCAGCTCGGCACACAGCTCTTGAACTCTTATTTAGAAGATAAAATACAGAGAGATAAGAGAAGAGGAGAGCACAGAGCACAGAGCACAGCATCAAGGAGAGACAGACATACGACAATCGGCATCGACAAGAAGGACAAGAGCATCAAGAGTATCGACAAGAGAAACAACGGCACAGGACCGAGAGCATCACAGAAGACAGAGACTCGGATACAGAGATGCGACAGACGATATAAGACTCAGACACAGAGAGAGACCATACGGCGAGACGCACGGAATCCATTACTCGCCTAGGACTGACCAGACTACTCTCGTCAAGACCGCCGAGAATCCGATCAAAATGGCTCAAGCTTTTGCTATGCTATATATGATCCCCGATGTAGCGCAATACCCACACCTACGCTTTGACGGCGATGACGTATCCGACTGGATTGAGCAGGTCGATCGGATCTTTGAGAGAGCTCGACTCAGTGATGCTCAAAAGATTGCCGAAATCCAGTACTGGACTAAGGACAGGACGCATCAGAAAAGGGTGGAGGACGCTATCGATCAACTTGACAGCAGGAGTGCTGTGGTGAAGGCTTTGAAAAGTACCTTTGCATTCGGAGATCCTAGACAACTACGAAGTGCATACCAGCGCCTGAAAGACCTCGAGAACCAGCCCCGGCTATCGAATCCGTCGAAGATCTACACGTACTGTCTTGACCATGAGATCCTGGTTAATGAGACGAAGGATACTACTCGAATCCTAAGCGATCTTGACTGCACTCGAGGCTTGTTTGAGAGGATCCACAGCCACAGCCTTGAAGACATCATAAGCAAAGCTGATATGACGTACGAAGAGATCTTCAAGATGGAGTACCTCCTAGCCCAGAAGTTAGGCCGAGGATGGGCGAAGACTAAGGTCGATCTGGAAAACCACAACAAACGAGCCAAGAGATATTTTCCGTCTGATCAGGGCAAGAAAGGACAAGAGGAAAGCCAGCCAGATGTGACTGCTCTCACGGAGAGGCTCAGAGCCTTGGAGATACGGTTATACCAAGTAGGTCCGTCTGATCGGAGACACCAGATGGAAGACATAAGGACTGCGTACCGGCCACAGCAGCTATGGGGCTGTCAGCCACTCATATAGCAGGTCGTACACCAGGCCCAAGGAAATACGGTCAGGACTCAAGACAGCCCTCGTCAAGACAGCCCTCGTCAAGATATCCCTCGTCAAGATATCCCTCGTCAAGATATCCCTCATCAAGACAGCCCTCGTCAAGACATCTCTCGTCAAGGACAGCTGTACGACTACGAGACCAGACAACACCGTCCGTATCCGAATCGATGGGGCACGACAACCAGGAAATGTGTCTTCTGTACTATGCCTGGCCATCTTGTCTCACAGTGCGGTATACTTGAAGATTTGAATCGCGACGGCTTTCTCCGATGGGACCCAATGGATAGAGCCTACTTCCTCGGAGGAGACTACAAAAGACAGACTGCGATTCAGGTACTGACATATATCGAGAGAAAGGCGACGCAGGAGGGCAAGTCTATCCTACGAGAGGTGTGCGACTGGGTCATGTCGAACAACCTTGATCCTCAATTCCAGCGGCTTGCGGCCTATTATCTTAGACGAGACTTTGGTATTACGAAGAATGATACGAGCACTCTCCAGATTCAGAGCTCCTCTCAGCCGCCGCAAGTACAGGATAATCGACTACAGACGCCAGGACTAGTACAGCCAGAGACAGCGAAGACGAACACAGCCCTTAGTCCCGACGTCCGATCAGCTGACCTTGTAGTTACCAAGATCCTCACTAGGTTGATAGTCGAAGATTTGGACAGCACGACAGTTGAACCGTTTTTGCAGCCGTCTGATCAGACGAAGAGGAACGAGACTGCTGATACTAAGAGGACCACCGCTGTGAACAAGACTACTGATACTAAGAGGACCACCGCCGCGGACGAGGCTACTGTCGATAAGAGGACTACCGCTGCTAAGAGGATTGATACGAGCAGTCAGACAGTCCTACTATTCGGTCTGGAAGTAGACTACACTTCTCGGAGGAGCTTGTCAAGGAAGAAGATTCGGAAGCTACTAAAGAGGACGAGGAAGATACCGGAGATTTATATGAAGGCCAAAAAAAGGATGTTTTTTTTTCTTCTTCTATGATGGTTACTTCTGGTTTTGGGGCGGGGTTTTGTAGCCCTGTACTTGGCCGTACCTTCCCACCTACCGGACAGCCAGGCAGAATCGAGAGAGGCGGACTTTGAGGACCTTGTTACTCCGTCCTGCGACTTTGACTGGCAGGAAGATAAGTGGAAAAAGAAGAGAGTCCTGGGGAGGAAAGAGGAGAAGTACGTTCTGGGGAGGAGAGAATACTTCAGTCGGATGATAAGGCTACGAGAGGAAGACTGTGGTGCGTAGGACACAGGATTCGGACACAAGTCGTCTGATCAGACTATCAACCCTCCCCCCCCCCTCCAAATTTTTTTCTTTCTCGAAAGACACCGCTGATATGATTAGAGGAAGTATTGGATTGTGGGCAAATGGTCTTGTATTGAAAGTGTCATGATCTCTGGAGAGTCGAGAGAGAAGCAAAGGGCGGCCATAAGGGCCTTATATAGTCAGAAATGACTGATGCCTGCCCCACAGCCAGGACTTGTGTGGTTCAATGGGTAGAGGTCATATTGACCCATACTTCGTACGGTTTGCGGCTTTACTTTTCTCCTTTTGACTTGGCAGTCTTGACGGAGTAGCCTTGAAGGTCCAACAGGAAGACCTTTGCCTTACCCTTTATTTTATATGGTCGGCTAGTGTAGTTGGTCACTTCGCTGGTAGATAAGTCCCGACTTGAGCCTCGCCCACTTGGGTCGGTGACGAGTCGCGGGTTCGAATCCCGCAGCTGACACACAAGGGGGTTTAGTCAACCCTTACGGCGCGCTGCCCACCTTGTTGACTTCGCCTACCTAGCGATAATAGGGAGATTGGTGCAGTTTAGGATTACGAGCATCCTAGCCAGTCGACCGTCAAGCACTACGTCGGCGGAATATAACTCGACAGCCGGTCCAGAATTCGAATCGTTAATCCGACCCCTTATCGGACCCCCTCTCGCCGCGATTCTTGCGAGCGTCTAGACCACGTTACGGTCTATCCACTTGAGCGTATGGTTGAGATGTATACGCTCCAAGAGAACCCCAATTAGCAGATACTACGACTTGTCGCGACAAAAAATAGTCGAGCATCTTCTGCACATCAGCAGCATCCCACCCCTGAGGACGAATTTAAGTGCCACATTACCACACTTATCGGTAGTTCAGGCAGGGGTTGTAGCACAGACTTAGGGAGGGACAGGAGGTTTAGTAGTCGTTTGGCTACAAGTTTACCTGTATAACCGCCCGACGCGGCTTAAGGGCCCGCTATATCATCTATAGCCCCTTAAGGGAGTACTTGTAGAGGTACCGAGGGTTAACACCTACGGCGTATTTAATATTATTATTTATTTTATATAGGTTCGACTGTCTCTGGGGACAGAGACGAACCTATAGGGGAGGAATGTAACGGGGTAAGGCCGGACATCAGGGAAATAGGTTACGGGGCTAGGAGAAAGTTTATTTTCTCTTCTTTAAGGGCACAGAGGCAGAGTAGGACACGAGTCCTCCATCTTCACGCATCATCATCCTCATCTTCATATGATCATCTCCTTCTTATCTGTATCTTCACCTTCGCTTTTTAGTCAGTTATTTAGTTATTTTAGTTATTCAGCTTATCTTTACGTTCGAGATCCTATTATCACGATACGAGTATCAGAGGCACATCCGACCAACTCGCGCACCAGACGTATAAGAGCTTCGGTCTTGCAACCAGTACCACGATCTTCGTCTGATCAGACCAACAGATTAGATCTGTTGGTACTGGAGCCGTCTGTTCAGTGTGTTAGGTGGTAGGTATATCCTACTGACCGCCTGACCCCGTTTCACTACTAATACCCTCGAAGCCGAATCGTAGTTAACTTTAATTAAAAGTAGCGTCTAGAGGTATTAAGATAGCTCGCCGACGTATATTTTGAAGTTAATTAACTCGATTATGAACGCTAACGTACCCCACAAGCAAGTTGGCCACACAAGCAAGTTGGCCACTTTTTCTTGGCACTGTACGAACAACCTTTTAATTAACATCTTTACACATACCAAAATGGGATCGAATTGGAAAGAAAGCGACATGATTCTAGCGTGTCAGGCGCTTCAATCGAAACCCGAATTAAGCATCCGACGCGCTGCCCAACTCTACAATGTCCCTCGTACAACTCTAGCTAACCGAAAACGCGGACTACTATCTCGACGCGATACTCGACAATCTAGTCATAAGCTTACGGAATCAGAAGAGTTAGCGGTCGTACAATACATACTTGACCTAGATTCGCGATCATTTCCTCCCCAGCTCCATGGTGTTGAAGCTATGGCTAACCGACTGCTCCGTGACCGTGGCGCTGGACGCGTCGGCGTCAACTAGGCCTCGAACTTCGTACGACGACAACCAGACCTTCGGACGCGTTTTAATCGAAGAATCGACTACCAACGAGCCTATTTCGAAGATCCTGACGCGTATCGTGCGTTATTTACGCTCGTACGAAATACAATTGCGAAATATGGTACCCAAGAGGCGGATATCTATAACTTCGACGAGACAGGGTTCGCGATGGGCTTAATCTCATCCGAGATAGGAGTTACAAGTGCCGAACGACGCGGAAGGCCTTGTACAGTCCAACAAGGCAATTGAGAATGGGCTACAGTAATCCAGGGTATTAATTCGTCCGGCTGGGCTATCCCGCCGTATATTATTGTCGCGGGTCAAAACCACCTCTTATCCTGGTACGAGAATAGCCCATTCCCGTCCGATTGGGTAATCGCTGTAACCAAAAACGGTTGCACAACAAATGAGCGAGGCGTAGACTGGATTCAGCACTTTGATCGCTATACGAAGGATCGTACGAAGGGTGTTTATCGTCTTCTTATCCTCGACGGGCATGAGAGCCACCACTCGACTGACTTCGAGCTATATTGCAAAGAGCATACTATTATTACACTTAGTATGCCTGCTCATTCGTCACATAAGCTCCAGCCTCTCGATGTAGGCTGTTTTAGGGCTTTGAAAAGGTCGTACGGCAAAGAAATTGAAGACCTAATACGGGCGCATATAACCCATATCTCGAAGGAGGATTTCTTTTCGGCATTCTATAGGGCGTATCGTACGACTATAACTAAGTCGAATATCCAGGCAGGTTTTAGGGGGACAGGACTTATTCCGTACGACCCGGAATATGTGATTTCACAGCTGGATATTAAGCTACATACGCCTACACCTCCTGGGACCCCCTTAATCTGGGAATCAAAGACTCCAAATAACCCAACCGAGGCGCAATCCCAGTCTGAATACGTTAATAACAGAATCGTACAGTATCAGAATAGCTCCCCGACGACAATACTTACGGCTATTGACCAATTTTCACGTGGTGCGACGGCTGTTATGCATTGACGTGGGGTTAGGGTTTTTGGGTGCTCGTTTTCGTTTTTTCCGGTTTCAGATGAGTTATGTAAGCGCGTTCTTGAAGGGTATTTAAGACCTTATGTACATAGTCACTCTCTTGAGAAAAAGATAGGAATTCAAGCGGCCTTTTCCACAGTAATCTGAACCAATTTCTCTTTACTTGGACAGGCATTCAATGTCTGACGTACCTGTTGAGGTACTTTCTGTTCCCCTATAGATCTGATTGTGCCTGTTGAGGCCATTGTTCCCATCTTTCACCAGTTGAGGTTCCTTTTCTTCCCCAGCCTGCTGAGGCTACAGTTGTTAGTACCTGTTGAGGTACTTGTCGTTCCGATCAGGGCAAGGAGCTCTTGATCTTGTTATTTCTTTCCACCTCCCGGATAGTAAGGTCTTGTTGAGGATCTTGTTATTCGTTGCCATCATCTTCACACCTTAAACCTGCGGGTGGTTTCACTGCCCGTCGTCAGCATCGGTTAGTTTTACTTGAGGATGAGGTTACTACACTTCGGAAGGCCAATAAAGAGCTAAGCCGTCGTCGAAGGACTAAAAATCGACAGCTACAAGATGGAGGATCTCTTAGTTTACGAGACGCTCAGGACTTACAGTCTGAACGGGATATTGAACAGCAGCTACAGGATTGTCAGGGTACGGCTAGGCCGAAGGCGATAGTACAGAGTGATGGGGAGTAACGGGCGTCCCTCCTACGTAATACCGGGTGGTCACTGGCGGTCTCAGGTAGGGGTGCCCACGGTGATGCATTGATCTCTACTCTCCCTCTATCTTCTTCCCGGGCCTCCGCCCCTTACATAGATAGCTAGAACCCGACGTCGGAGCCGCGGAGCACTAGTTTCCCCGATTGTTCCGCAAACCAAGACTTCCATATCGTCATGACTCGCACATTCCTACACCAGAGCCCCACCGGTGTCCCACCGGTGCCTATGGCATTCTGTTCTCTGACAAGGATGATATACGTGTAAGTCGTCGTCGTACGAGAGCGGCCGAACCACGCCGACGGCGCTGTAGGATCTGCGGAGAGCCCGGACATAATGCTCGTACTTGTGAGAATGATAAAGATACGTACGAGGAGGAGGATTCCGATTAACGTGATCCACAAGTCATTTTCGCACACAAGTCACTTTCGCACTTTTCTTGGCACCTTCAAGTAATTCAGTAATATCCTATGCATAACCCGCATTTTATCCTTTAAATTACTCAAAATCTTCTTCATTATCAGTTTCTACTTCTATTGAACAAGTCCTTGTATTATGTCCAGTCCCTCCGCAAATACCACAGCGCCTTATACCGGTCTGCCGGCGCTTTACAGGACGACTGCTTTCCCCTTCTTCCTCCTCCATAACCTTGATATCACCCCTCAAGGCCCGTAAAACTTGTGCATCACCTATACTAAGTGCTCCTCCATATTGGATTTTCTTATTTTTCGTCCTACGACGCTTACTTAGTATATGGTTCGTCTCACGAAGCTCTTCGTTCTCCCGACGTAATAATGCATTCTCATGTATCATTGCATGCGTAGCCTTCGTAGTCGAGTTAATTGAGTTCAAAATATGCGTCGGCGAGCTGTCTTGATGCCTCTGGACGCTACTTTTAATCAAAGTTGACTGCGATTCGGCTTCGAGGGTGTTGGTAGGCGTCTTAGAAACCCAGACGGAGGGAGGCAATTGGGGGTCGAGTGTCGGTGTTCGTACTACTTTTGCGATATCCAACGTAGATATGACCCTATCCGGGTTAAAAGGAACAAGTCCAGCTGCTTCGAATCCTGATCTGATGTTTTTTTTGTGAAAAGCACCAATGAAAGCTTCTAAAAATCCAGCTAAGAAATCCTGCTTCTCAATATGGGTTTGATGCCTTCGCATTAAACCCTCCACGAACGCACCGTACAGCCGTTTCAACACACTAAAAGGTACCAAATACAAAGGCTGGAGCTTGTGGGATGAATGGGAAGGCATACACAATGTAATTACGCCGTGCGCCGCGAGGTAAGTCTCAAAATCCATCGAGTGGTGGCTCTCGTGACCATCCAATATTAAGAGACTTTTCGCACCCTTACGACGGCTAATAATATGTTGAACAAAGTGTTTTGCCCATTCCACACCAATATTATTAGTAGTCCAACCGTTATGGGAAAGGTCGACCTTCCAGTTGGCCGGTAGGTCGTTACCGCGATACCACGAAGCAAGATGAACCTTGCCCGCGAAGATGATGTACGGCGGTACCGCCCAACCTTGCGAATTAATAGCCTGGATCACCGTAACCCATTCCCGACCTCCTTGTGTAGCCTGTCTAGGCCGTCCGTGTCTTTCTGCACTCGTTACAACCATACCGGTTGTGATTATGCCCTTTAGGAAGCCCGTCTCGTCAAAGTTGTAGATATCCTCCGGTAGGATACCGTATTTAGCGATTGTGTCCCTAACAAGCTCAAACCACGCGTAATACGCGATAGGATCTTCGCTAAATACCCTCTGGTAATCAATTCGACGGTTTAAACGCGTTCGGAGGTCTTGTCGGCGGTTAACGAAGTTCGTGGTCCAGTTCTTGCCGACGGGGGGCGCGTCGCGTACGCGTCGTAGGATATTCGCCATTTCTTTAACGTATCGAAGCCGAGGAGGAAATGCTCGCGCATCTAGCTCAATTATACGTCGGGAAATCGAATCCTCTTCGGTTTGAGTTAGATTTCGTTTTAACATATTAGCTTCGTGTCGCGTTTGGTCGCCGTCGAATCGATTCTTTAGTGTACGGTCGCAAACGTTGTAGATACGGCCAAGCTTACGCCATGAAATTTCAGGGTTGCGCTTTTTAGCTTGGATAGCTAGCTGAAGATCGGCTTCTTTGGATTTACGAGGCATGTTGTGGGAGGGAAGAAAAGTGCAAGCTAAGTTAAAAGGTTGAAATATTTGAAAAAGTGCGAAAGTGACTTGTGTGCGAAAATGACTTGTGGATCACGTTAGTTTGAATTATTATTATTATTAAATACGCCGTAGGCTCGAAGCCCCCGGTACCTCTACTAGTACTCCCGTATGTCAAACCGTGCCCTAATGGCTGGACTAAATACATACGCTGCGTCGTCGGTTCGCCCTATTGGCGACTGCATTGCGTTCACTACCATACTACGCTGGTTCTAAACCTACCAACAAAGTCCCCCCTAAGAAGATCGATGCTATCTGGGCCTTGAAGCTGTCCGACCCGTCCCTAGCAGCCACCTTACAATAGTCCCACTAACTACTGGTTCTCCTGTTGCCGTTGCGAGGTCTCTGCGAGAGTATAGTGGCCGTGGTGCGATAGCGGCCCGTAATCGTTCCCTCGGTCCTTCCAACAGCCCGCAAAAGAGGATTACGTGCTCTGCCGTCTTAGGGGCGTCGCCACAGCGGCATAGCGGCGAGTACACGCCAAAAGCCCCTGTCTTGAATAAGAAGGCTGCTAGTCCTATTTTTTCCGTCCTATTTGAATTATTATTTTTTAGTTTAGTTATGCAACCTTTAAGAAGTGACAATTGCTAATCACGAGTGTACACATAGCGTAGACGGCAAATGTATGCAATATTTTATCATCCTATGATCTTTGACTTATTAGTGTTCGGGTCTCATTCACCACTAGTTATAGAGCCTCGCCCCTACTAGTTGGCTTTATTGTGCTTTGATTAGAAACATATTGACATACGTTGCTCCCAAAGAACCTGCGTAGAATCAAACGCCGATTCCTTCAATCTGCCAATCCCTCCAAAATACTACCCAAAATCATTGATATCGTTGCCATCAGACAACTGTGTCAAACGGCCTCTGCGGAGGGCCCAAAATGCTTCTCTGCTTGCTTCTGGAGCTCCTTCGTCCAGCGGGAGCCATTCTCTTTATACTTCTTAGCCAAAAAAAAACTGTGCTGTTCAATCGTAAGCGTGATAAGTTGGCCGCCCTCGTAAGAGTCCTGTCAGTACGCGAAGGGCACCACAAACCCATCTGCCTTCTCAAAATCCTCGAACAATTTTGACCTCTGAGGATCGACCATCCTGAGTATCCTTGCCGACTGGTCTTGATACACAGATGGACTTCGGGCAAGGACTGCTTCGAGGCTCTCCATCTCCATCTTCATGATCTCGTCATTGTCGCCAACGTCCACCAGGTGGGCGTCGAAAGGCCCCTGGATCAGGACGGAACAATCGTCCCGCACAAGGAAGGAGTGTCGTTGCAACTGACTTTTTACGATGCCGAGGGCGTGCAGCTGGGCCAGGGCAGCCTTGCACTTCTCTAGGTTTGGGAGGCTGGCCTTGTGAGCGTCAGGGATATGCTTAAGCAGGAACTCGATCACTTGTGAATGGTTCTCGGTAACATGCGCCAGGAAGCGCGGCGCCAGCCCGGGATCGCGCGACTGGATAATCTGGTGGGTACGGGTTTGATTCTCAATGCCCTGCCAGTGCCCGAGAAACCATTCCGATACACGAACTACCTCCGCTACATCCATCACAGCTTGGCTAGGGGTAGCGATGATTGATGCGGAGACATAGCCATGCTATGGAGATCTCTGGGCTTGGGGACGCTGAACTGCTGCCCGGCTGCATTGATGATGGTAGTCCAGCGGTCCGACAAGTCGTGGCAGTCACTCTCGTCGACAATCCCGCCACACCAGACGGGCTCGGCGCTGGCCAGCCTCCGGCCTCTAAGAGCGGCCGCATCAGTCTCGGTTGATGTGAGCTCAAGCTTGCCTCCCTCGCCGTCATTGCGTTCCTCCTTGGCAACAAGCCGACCGACAACCCAGTCGCCGGCAGGGATCCTGTTGAAAGAGAGGTTGTCGTGTCTACGGCGGTGAGCATCGGACCCAGTGAAGATCTTGCTCGTGTTCGGTGCAGCTAAGTACTTAATGGTCAGTCTGCCACCAGGGACGTGTGCAGGCCGAAGGCGGATGCGGTACAGGTCCGGCGAGTCGGGCCAGGAACGCATGCCCGCCAAGACACTCTCGATGGTAAAGGGGACTAACTGCGAGGACTGCATGATTTCTTGGGGCCCGAGGAGAGAGCCAAACTGTGCAACTTAGAGCATGTTTGTTAAGTTATATCTTTCTCAGTTTCTATGCGGTGCAATAGGATGACTGTGATGCATTATTGCGAGTTCAGCAAGACAGATGTATAATGGAGATTCGAGCCCGCTTTTATATTCATTCGTCCCTGTGTATTGCAGATCGCTGGAGGTACGTCAAGCTCTTACTCAGTTGAGTTGGCTCGGTTAGTCTTTGAGGCAGTAACGTAATGCAACCATCTCTACAAGGATAAATGCAGTCATTCCTCTATAGGTATAACTGGATCTGTAAGTGGCATGCGTCTTGCAAGTGCATGCATCCTGCCGATCGATATTCCTGTTTCGGCTGGCTTTGCAGCTAGGAACGGTTACTGTTATGGTTAATGTCACAGTAACTAGCCATTTATGGTTAGCAGGAGACTTGTCACAATTACTAACCAAGAAGTATGCCCTGATACAAATCACATGTTCGTAAGAGGTCATAACATACCAAAACAACTAGCAAGCTTGGTCTATAGAGATCTCCACTTGTAAATATTTAGAAAAGAGAACAAACAAGAGTATATTAAGAAACAATCCTAGAGAGACGAATGGTCGCGAAACAAAACTACCGTAGAACAAGAGAATGGACGCCAACTAAGGCAACGAACCCCCAAAGCAACTCTAGAAAGAATAGATAGGCCCCGACCAAAATAACTGTAGACTGCCACCAACTCAACATGGTGGAATACTTGGCGGGGCTGGATTCCCGTCGCTTCGGGGAATGAGTGGAGTTGAAAGTAAGCAATATATGGAAGTGGATCCTAATCTTCCCTCGTCAATCGACAGGTAGGCAGGAACACAACTGGTTTATTTCACGGAGTAGGTGACTCGGTTAATAAACGGTCTTTCACTGTTGGGTAAGAGAGCCTCGAAATCAGAGATTTCATTATAGAATCGAAAAGAGCCATTATCAGTCTTAGCTCGTGAAAGTGTTGGTGTGCCCCTGTCCGGAAGGGTGGCCACTATCTTTATCAGCTCATGCAAGTCCCCTATACCCCTTTTCAGAATGGGGGCTACTATCTGTGTTTACTCTACATTTTTATGAAGTTCCTCAGTTTCCTTTCCCCCTTCTCTAATTTCTCTAATTTTCTCCGATTTTGTCTCTTTTTCTCCGTTCTTTTCTCATCTCAACCCCTCCTGCACTCCTCTTCCTCCGATTATCACTCTTTGGAAGTGTGAAAACTGCAATCCTCCGAAATACCGGCCTGACTACCACCCAACGGGATATGGTATACACAATTGCCCGACGAGGAGGTATTGCTGTCACCCGCGTTGAGGAACTGTCTCATCGGCTGTGGCAATCGTCACTCAGACTCCTCAATGCTGAGGTACATTGCGGTTGCTCCGCGACGATGCCCCTCGATGCCCTTCGGGTCGAAAGGGTTCCATCTGGGCTTATCGGGCTTAGGCTCGTCCGAATTGGGCTCATCTGACCTGGACACGAAGGATGAGCTCTGGATACTGATTTGCGGGTAACAGGAGAACGAAGCTCTAGTGTTGTCCTTCATTAACTTGTCGATCGAGTCTTCTTGCGACGTGAAGGGCTTTTTGTCAGGGCTCAGACGGGTCGGCGGCTCGAAGGGCTGGTTTTCGGGTGTCTTCGTCGACATGGGACGGAAGGTACCGTACCGCTTGGACTCGGGGGAAATGGAAGAGAATGGTTGAGAAGTAGTTACAACGGAAGCAGCGGTCTTCGTGTGAGCCAAGGGCTTGGCTTGGATATCACTGTTGCTATTAGAATAGGCATGAGAAAATCCTCCAAATCCGCGAGAGCCTTTTTCTTGACCCGTGGAAGGCGAAATTCTAGATGTAGACCATCCTGCACCAGGGATGGTTGGCCATGGGGTCTCGGCTGAAGGGGCGGTAGTTCGACCGGGCAGATTCTTTTTCAGCTTGTCTCGGTAATTCATTTCCGTCTTAAGCGGAGATACGGGCGTGGGACCTTGGGCGCTGGAATGTGGAACACTGACCGCAGGCTTGTGGCTAGGTGTGGCGATTCCAAGGAGGGGGCTGGTCATGCTTTTTGCAGTAGGTGCAGCAGTCGAAATCTTCCCAAAAGGCTCCGTGGAAATACCTGTAGATTGCTCGAGAGCGCGGGTCTTGGATTCCTTCTTCGAAACTTTTCGAAATGCCGTGGAAGCAGAAGGGATGCCTAGATTAGCGGTATTGGCAGACGACGAAGTTGATTTCTCAACGGGGCGAGTCTCCGCCGAAGATTGGCTCTTCGACTCCAACCTTTTGGTCTCAGCCGATGGAGACTCGAGAATCTTTATTCTCAGCACAGACACACTGGGCTTTCCCGATAGCTCGGTATACTTCGTGGAATTGGATGTCTCCTGAGTCTGATTTCCCGAAGTGGAAGTAAACAAATCGCTTGTTGAATGAGTAGACTCGGCAGGAGCAGATGTCTGGTGAGGCTTGTTCATAGAGAAAGACCGAGACGATTTTGTATCCAAAGGGCTGTCATACATGCTGTTGTCTGGGGTCGATAATGTGGGCTTTCTGTAATAGGGGCCATATCTGGCGCCAGTTGGATTCTCTGGGGTCGTACCCTTCGAGACAGGCTGGGAAGATTTTACAGTCGCCTGAACATCCTCGGTCTGCTTTTTCAACATAGAAGAAGAGGACTTGCGAGACGCCTTTGATGACTGATGGCTCTTCATATAGTCAAGCAAGCTGTTGTCACGTGGACTGGGAGTGAAAACCGCTGCGTCGGCTCTAAGGGTTGTCGAAGCATAAGCTCGGCCAACCTGGATGGGGGGAGTTGCAAAGGAAGTTTCAACTTGTGTGGTAGGCTGACTAATTTGCTTCCCACTCCCATAATTGGCAGGTACGGGCGTTGTAGCTCCTTTCAAGGCAACGGCCCCGAGTGTTCGGCCTGATGTGGGTCCAGATGCGGTTCTGGGTCCTGTTGTGGCATCGTGGCCTAGTCCCAGCGAACCACCCGGATGCTCAACATCGGTACTAGCGGGTCCAAGTGACATAGTACCTTCCCATTCATCGATCTGCAAAGTGCGTTCAGTCAGAGACTGTGATGCAGGAGTGACATTTGACTGCTGCTGCTCCTTCTGCTCCACAAGCTGTGAAGCCCAGGTGCCAGGCTTATCTACCGGAGTGGACATAGGTAGTGCAGCGATGACAAGCTTTTCCTTTGGCGACGTGGGCGGAAGGGGTTGAAGGAGCGGAAGAAGTTTCTTCTGGCCGGCCATTGTGCCAGATGCTGCTTCTAGATTAATCTGTGAAGGTGAATCAGTGTTACTGTGTGCGTCAGTCTCGTCGCCTGTCTCTTGTGTTATTCGTCGTGCCCGAATCACGGCAGGTGATTCAATGTTGCTGTGCTCGTCAGTTTTGCCGACTATCTCTAGTGCGTATGTTGTAGATTGTGACCGAATGATGGATGGTTGAGGTCTCTCTATAGACCTCTCTGTGTCTTTGCGAGTTTCTGGTGCTTGTGTAGTTGTTTTTGCTAGGGTGGGTGAAGTCACAACTTGCGGGTCTCCCTGAATTATTCGTGAATATGTGACTTTTGTTTCGGGCTTGAAGTTTTTTAAAGCAGCTTGTGAGTAGGTAGAGTGGGCGGTATTCTGGAATTGGCCACTGGGCACATTGTGCGTGTCGTAGAGATCTTGATTTTCCGCAGCTTCAGGTTTCTTGGTGATGTTTTCATGCTCTGAAAAAGCCGGCCTAGATTTGCTACTCTGAAATGGTTGTGATGAAGCTAGTGCGAGAGTCCCGCTTTTGTTTTCTTGTGAGGAAGGTGGGTGTGCAGCCTTTTCTTCAATTTGCTCCGAGAAAGCTGGCAATGAAGAACTTTCGCTAGATGACTTCGCGGCAGCGGGAACTTGTGTGGTCACCGTGGACTTTTGCAAGGAAGGTGAAATCACAGTTCTGGCAACCGTGTGGTGAAGGTGCGATGCAGATCCTAGCGTTGGACAAAAGGTGCTCTTGGTGCCTTTCTTCATCAGCTTTTTGGTCTGCGTGGAGGTGATGGGAAAATACCTTTGGCTATGATGTCGTGCTTTGTTCCAGCTGTGGTTTCCTCGGCCGATGTACTCAGTGAAGGCTGCTGCTCTTTAGGTAACGATCGTGGACCTTGTGATTCCTCCTTAACTTCAGAACTTTGCATGGCAGTCTGTGCTGAAGGGGTCGCATAGAGTTCATGACCTATGAGCTCCTTCTTGACACTGATGACTTGGCTCAGGGGCTCATTGGTTGATGACTGGCTCGGGGGTCCAACATTTCCAGCCGTATTGTTTTCTGAGGTCTTGGTAACTTTGGTTTCAGGACTCAACGTGAGCTTCACAAGAATTCTTTTAGACCAACCCTCATCATCATCATCATCCTCTTCTTCCATATCAGCCCAAGATAACTGTGGTGGTCTGCTATGTGCGGTTTCTGAATTGGGGGCCTTTTCGACCTGTGTATGATCTTGATGATTCCCCGAACTCAATGAAATCGACAAGTGAGAAGGGTGGCTATTTTCTGTACCCATAGAGCCTCGTTCTTTGCATGTGAACTTGGGAACTACCGCACTGGGAGGGGTTAATGATCCTTCAGTCACAGCAACCGCATTTCCAAGTAGATCCATGTTCCGGAGGTATTTAGCAAAACCACCCTTGAGAGGAGGCTGAGGTATTGCAACATTCTCGAAATCATTTCCTCCTTCGCCGGAGGTCATGTTCGAAGATACAGAACCACTGGGCCCTGGAAGAGTGGCAGCGGACTGCACACTGGATTCATTGTCATGTTCAATAACTGGTATGATGCCATTCCACATAGCAAGCTTGCCCTTTTTTGAAGAGGTGTCAAAGTCGTTGGAGTTCTCATCTTCAAAAACATTGGGCTGACCTGAGAAGGGGGGATTTGGGAGGGATGGAGTTGAGGTGGAATCATTATTGCCTGCTACACCCTCCGGCATATCGAACTGAGACTCAGGCACTACTGGTTTGTGTTCTGCATGAGGTGTAGGAGGAAATAAGTCCTTAACATGAGTAACAGGTGAACTGTTAATAGCAGCAGCGTTCGCTGATCCGATATTTGGTGTGCGTGCATACAGGGCCTCAGTTGAAGGGTTTCCTTTTTGTGAGGTGCTGTGACTGGGCGTGTTGCTTGGGATACTCCCGTAGGCTGGCTGAACTCGCCATTGTTTTTCTCGAACTGCAATATTCTGATCGACGGGACTACCAATCAAGGGCTGCGCCGCATCTTCGTTAGTGCTCTGTGCAACATTTGACCCCTGAGCAAAGATGACTGCGGTATCTCGGCCTTCTTGAGAATCTCCAGTACCAGGAGGGTGGTAATGGGATCCAGTGCTGTATACCCGGCGCTGGCCATCATTGCATGCCATGTAAGTCGTATTGGGACCGTGGCTCTGTTGCCAAGTTCGTTCATCTGCGGGATTCTGCGGACTTTTCCGAGGATAAGAGTTTTGTTGAGGCGCCATTTCACCATGATGCATGTATTGACCTGAGTCGCCGTGCTGACTGAGCTGGACTCCACCATAGGAATCTGGGTCGTTTCGTGCTTGAGATTCTTCAACAGCTTGCCAGTCAACTGGCAAGTAACGGTCACCATAGCTTGTCCGTCCAGTCGGCATAGGCCGCCCATTGATCATGGCCACCTCATGGTACCCATGATACCCATGAAGGATATTCGCTGCATGGAGTGGGTGCAGGTAACAAAGGCCAGGGGCAACAATTTGAAATTCGAATCGACTTCCCACAGGGCAGTGCCTGAGAGGCGGGCGATAATGGTTGCACGTCTGTACGAAACGAACGTACCCATGGTAGCAATGGCTACATATGTAGTACCAGTAGAGGCACATGGTGTTTAGGCAAGCTCGATGTTGATGAGATATGGTGACCAAACCTTGGGTATAGGAGGGAACTTCTCAGCAAAAAACCGGCACAGAGTTTCCTGATATACGAGGTATCAGATATAACTCGTGACCAATACGTATAACCTTCCTGCCCACTTCTTTTATCTCAAATGGCTTATCGAAATTATAAGCGCAGACAGTCTTGATTATAAAATTCCCGAGGCACCTAGCGAAAGTCAGCAAAATTCCAACTGCAAATAATTATGAGTTACGAGGTCATGATATACCTAGGGATTTTCAGCAAAAGTGCAATTGCAGAGCAGATAATTCCACTGTCTGAATCCGTGAAATGGCAGGAATAACTGCCGGCGAGAAAAATGTAGTTGTTACTGTGATAGCCTGAGTCCAAAGGAATTAGCTTACGTCTGGAACCAGCTCACAGAAATGTAAACGGTCGCAGGAGTAAACAAAGACTACGACATCAACACAGGTTGGGGCGTAAAGTCAAGTCGAGCGTAAACCAAGGCCAAGACGGAAACGCAGGCAGTCGTGATCTCAGAAGTCGCGAGGGGCCCGAAGACGTAAACAGAACCGAAAGGTAAACACGGGTAGTCGTGGTTTCAGCAGCCGTGAGTTAGCAGCCTTGAGTTGGTCTGATGGCATAAACCGGGCAATCGCGATCTAAACAGTTGTGAGGTGACCGGAAATAATCAAGACCAAGAAAGGTAATGGATACTGTGGTGTCGTCGGTCCCACACAAGGACTGGGTGTCTGATAATCTCTCGAAACTAGGATGGCGTAGTCGATGCTGCAGAAGTTTTTGTAATCGTTACCGCAATCTTCTTGGTCATTTGTGATTTCTCGAAGCTGATCGACGATGGAGAAGGCACAGGAAACACTTTCACCTTTTCCGTTATTTCTAGTCAAACATCTCCAGTCATTGCTGGCCGAATGTCTTCATTTGGAGCTAGTCGTTGTCGGTCTGGCTCCTTCAACCTTTGCTGATTGGAATTTTTCAGTCGTTGCTGTGCTTGAGGACTCGGGTGTATCGAATTACTGGAAGTGACTAGCCAAGGGGGCAAGGGCTGAAGCCGAGCTTGTTGAAATTCAGCATAATAGTCCAGGACAAATGTTCTCAATGATGGAAGGCAACAGGAAACTGCAATCAGAAGTTTTAGTGTGCATGTTCTTTTCCCGATAGGTGATGGAAAGGTCGATACTACTGAGGAGGAAGCACGTGGATGTTCGGGTACTTACTAGGTTCTGCCGAATTCCAATGGAGGTGATGTCAAAGAGTTGCGATGGTGTATGCCAGTCCTTATATTCTAGCCTATGAGGCGATAGAAAGAACAATGTTGATGACTGAGGTTTTCATGAATACTTGAAACCGTGCGGCGCAGGTGAGGATGCTGTGCGAAACGGGTGAATGACTATTATCCTTAACACGGTAGAAGGGGGAAGGAGGAAAAAGCGGCACATGTGCAAGGTGAAGACCCACAAAGTGCTGGACTTTGACTGTCACGGTCGCAAGATACAACCAAGTGAATGAAAGGCTCCAGGTTTGAAAGGTTAATGCTTGTTGCTAGGACTTCAACATGGGTTTCAACCAAAAGGTCAGACAAAGGTCAGATGATTATGTTGTCCAAAGTCAATGTATTGAGCAGTGGCGGGAGAAACCATCCAATGGTGTTCATCGCACGGAGGCCGCTTGTTCTCATTACCTGGCAGCGTCCCAAAACAATATGGACGAGTGTGACACGAAAAGGTCACAACTACAGTTGCCTGGGACATCAAGTCAGTCAAAACACTAGAAGGAGCTCCGCAACTATGGGCTTGTTAGCCTAGGTTGCTCATGCAGCACCAAGAACCCCCCTACGTAATGATCACGCCGGACTTTCACAATCATGTTCAAGATAATTGTAGTTTAAATCAGAGAGAACATCACTTTCAGGTTCTGTTAGCATCAACAATGGACCAAAGGCTTGGTTGAAGTGCCCAACTCAAGTGGTTAAGTTGAATTCCAAAGCCAACGGGTGTAGATTATTTCACGTGAAAACAAACACTGCTTGCTGGCCAATGCTGTTGTGGTCTATATTGATGCAGTTCAACACACAAAGATATTGGTAAGGTATCCCCTCAAGAAATACTCAATTCGTAACTTCCCGGAAATTCATGTATGTCCTTGTGGCTGCAAAAACATCAGGAACTTGATTCCCAATCACATTTGCCCCACGTTGTTCTCACCAATTGGGCCTTGACCAGTGTTCATCCTCATGCCGGCTGCAGTACTTGGTAAGGATTCCCATCCTGTAATTAACCTTTCTGTTCTTTATGACATTCTCGATTCCACAGCACTTCTGGCTGCGCCAGCAATTGGTATGTCTATAGACCGGATCTTAATCAAGCTGTGACTGGGTAAGAGTGCTCCATCTTTCCAGGGACTTGTCTTTTTGTAACTACCAGAACACAGCTGACACATTCAAGGTCAATAGAAACCTTGGCTAGGCCAACCAAGAACGGGAATATTCACCCAGCCCAGCCCCAGGTCATCACGGGGATACTCAACATCAATACTGAATCTCCTTCTTTTGGCATCGATCATCAAGACAATCGGACTCCGTCTGAGGGATTCCTTTCTCTTGTACCCAGCTCGACAATCAATCGAGCAACTCCCAGTCTAGCGCGTCTGCCATCACGATGTTGTTCGTGGAAGGAATGGCAGAGACCCAAAATTCCAAGAACGATCCTCCGTCTGCCTCACAGTTTCTGGAAATGGGACATGTCATCGGTATAAGACTCATCGAGTTCGCCCAACGATCCCACAGTGACATTGCCTATCACATCGATTTACTAGAAGGATTTAGAAAAGAAACATTGAAGTATATCCGCAAAGTCCAGGAATTCCTTCAGCAAAACCAGCAACCGGGGAACAAGGTCAACCTTTGCGAAATGGTGCTTTCGTTTCTGCTGGTTCTCCAGGCGGAGAATCAAAAAATTACAAGCACTACAACAGAAGAGTCTCTGCGGCATTCAGCTTCGGCGTCGTACGACGAGATGAAGTTTTTCGTTGGTGCTTTTGAGCAGATGAAGAAGAATGCTATGGCAGATTACCAATGTGAACTGGACGGCAGAGCTGCCAGCCCTGGTGATGATGATCAACAAGGCGGGCCTCGAACTCTGCCACCGTCTAATGTTGTCGCACAAGGGCCACTTCCAACTACCCCGGGACCGTCGGGACAGCAAACTCTCGCGGCGCCGCAAGAGTTAGCAGCTATAGCTGCCGGGTCGAATCCTCAAGACTCTCAGTCCCATCTTCCGGCACAGCATACGCCAACAGCTTCTCAGATGCAGTCACCTCCTCCGACCCAGCCCGTGTCAGCAGATACTCCTCCGCAGCCTACAACAAGAACACTTAACTGGGAAGACCGATTATTATTGCTAGAACAGCCCACATCACATGACTCGCAAGGAAAGAAACCCGCCCCCAAGTGTGTTGAGGTCCTTCGGGAGACACATCAGCAAGACGCAGCTTCAGCCAATGCGGCTGCGTTTGCATCACATTCGGCTTCAGGACTTCAGGGAATCCCAAGCCGAGAAAGCCAAGGGCACCAGCTCGGAGGCGAAGGCAATCAACCAGCTCCGATGGGACCATCTCAAGTCGCTTCCTCGGCCAGCCAGCCAGTACCAAAGAACAAAAGCACTCAACCTGCTTCAACGAATGGCAATGATGAATTTGAGTCAAATACGGCCGGCAAAGGCAACCAAATGGCCATGTCAACCCCACAAGGACCGTCAACCGGAGGCCAGAAGAGAGCCGCACCGCGCAAGAGGAAAAGTACTTTGCCTACCACCAATCGCTATTCAACTGATGGCAAGAAAGAATCAGAGCCAATTCCGGGTAGTCTCAGAAAATCGGTGATACTACCCCTACAAGGTCCCACGACGAACAGTGAGAAGGGATTTTCACCACAGCACGAGAGAAAGAGCACCGTTCCTGCTACCCAATTAACTCCACCAGCGCCGAGTCTGAAGCCCAGTAAAGTAAACCTTACACCAAAGGGGGAACCGGCTCAAAAGGTCAAGCCACTTCTTCGACGTCCAACTCAGCAAGCTTTATCGGCACAGACCACAGACACCACTGGAGCCAGCCAGAGGCCTTTAGCATATCCAGCTGGCCCGATTATGCAGCAGAAGCAAGAATTTCAGTCGCAACGACAGAACACCGCACATAGTCAGCCGATACAAAGATCTTCGGCACAAAAACAGTACGCTACCCAGAACCAGCACACCACCTTGTTTTCCCGCCCAACTGCCATGGTGCCTAGCACATATCAGTCGGTCTTCGGTACGTCAGTGCCTCAACATGCTCAACAGATGGAGGAGACACAGCAAAAACAAATGGGCTTGTCTGTTGGCGTTCCGCAGCTAAGATGGTCTCAAGGGTACCAGCAACAGCTAAGTGTTCCCCCCAATATCAAGACACCCATGATCCAGTCCGAAGCCTCAGTTGATCTCAAGAATCAGAATGTTCAGGCACCGGATGAAGGACCACAATCCGCTTCGGCTCTGGCGTCGCAAGCGCAAGGCCAGCAGGCTCAAAAGTCTCTGGCGGAGACGCCTAAAAGGAAGTTGTTACAGTTGCCACGAACCTATGCTCCTTCGGCTCAACTGCAGTCTGTTGAAGAGAAGTTAGGGACTCGGCCGGCTCAACATTCAGTAGCCGAGAAGACAAAACAGCATATGTTACAGCTACCACGAACTTATGGTCCACAGCGACAACATCCTTTGGAAGAGGTGTCAAAAAATAAGCAACAAAAGATTGATGGACTTCTAGCTCCGAAGGTTCGAGAGGCGTTCATAAACCAGGGATTAGTACAGCCGCCGGAGACTCAGGCACCACAGATACCTCAGCCCCCGATCTAGAGCATGCTGGGCCAGCTTATACTTGGAGATCTACAACTCTCTCAACATACTCCATCTCAAATGTTACAAGCCCAGCCGACACTTAGGAAGCAATAGATAAGGCAGCAGAGTCTGGTGCAACAGACGCAAACTCAACCCCTTCAGCTATTCACTAAAGCTCAACAGATGCAGACTCGAGCCCAGAAGATGCACACGACAGCTCAAAAGTCGCAAGTGCCCCAGACCTCGACTCATCGATTCAAAGAACCGGAGCATGGAACATGACCAATCTCATCGTATTCACAAACTCCCATTCTTTCGCCTCAGCCTATTCGACTGGTACGACGCGAGTCATTAGGATCGAGCGCTTCAGCGTTGGACCGTAACGACTTCGCTTTGGCACCATGCAGCTACAACCCGATCTATATTTCGCCATTCTGTTCCACGAATCACTTCGCGAACTATAGAATGTAAGGATAGCATCCGAGAAGACCTTGGTCTTGTCTAGAGCTGTCACCTTCAATTCCCCAGGCACGACATCAACAAGATTCAACCATCAAGCCGCAGGTTGCATACCAGCAAGGAGATATGAGCAACAGCCCGAGTATGACCGCTTCCTTATTCATCTGCTACCATTTTATGTTTCTTATTGCGGCTTCAGCACGGCAAGACGGATATAATTCACATGAGATGCCGTCCTTGCAAGCGGATTAAGAACTCCTTTTTGTTTTACGACCGCTGCATTTTCATCGTTACTTCATGCGAGCTCGACACTACAGAAGCAAAAGCACAGCCTACTTTGCACGCCCTCGCAATGTGTGCCATTATAGTCAGCATTTCTTCCCAGCAACGGCTTTATTTGTTCGTCCTCCTGGCAAATTTCGCATGCTTCTATGGTAATAGCACTGCACGTCACAGCAGATATTATGCATTTTCGTGGCCAGAAGACTATGCAAGTCCTTGCCCCGAGACTTTTCAGACCACCGATAGGAAAAAGCGCTAGATACAATCCCTTTTCAGCTTCCTTGCTCCTCTATGGTCAGGACAAGTGTTTGTAATCGCAAAGTTGACACATTATATAATCGAAGTGTACAACGTAGTCCACAAGCGAACGGGTCACCCAACCGAACGGGTCACGCCAACTAGCAAAACATGGAATTCAACACGATTTCGCAACCACAACGCCGTAAATCAATATAAACTACTCAGAATACTCTTGCCCAGATTATTCTATCTCTACCTGACAGGTTCGCGCATTATGCCCGGTCTTCCCGCATACGCCACAGCGCCGTTGCCGTGGCTGGCCACGATTTGATCCAGCGCTATTTCCACGCATTTCCTGCTGTACTTGCTGCGCAACGTCCTTTTGATCTTGAAGATCTTGTACGTCTTGTGAATTAAGTGATCCTCCAAGCCGTACTCGTGTTTTTTTGGCCCTGCGCCGCTTGCTAATTAGAGCATTTGCCTCTCGAAGTTCGGCGACCTCAGCTTGGAGTAAAGCCATCTTATGCATAATACTCCGCGCTCCTTTCGAAAACTGATCGATAGCATCGTAAATTGACGTCGGGGAGCTATTTTGATGCCTGGAAATTCGAGATTTGATAATTCGGATTGCGAAGTAGCCTCGGTTGGGTTGTTTGGCGTCCGAGAAGCCCAAGGAAGGGTTTCCCGCGTAGGGGGCCGGGAGGACGTTGGAATCTGTAATTTCACATCCAGCTTCTCAATAACAATATCTGGGCTTAAAGGCACAAGCCCAGCCCCTTGAAAGCCTGCACGAGTATTGCTTTCGGTCAGGCTCTTCTTGAACGCGTCGCAAAATGCCGGAAGAAAGTCCTCCTTTGTGATATGCGAGTCGCGTAGCAGTCGGTTTGCCATATCTTCAATAGCACTTAGCCGGGGAGGAAATGCTTGCGAACATAGCTCAATTATCCTTTGAATAATCGTATTTTCTTCTAGTTTTGTTAAATTCTGACCGTTGGCTTCGATATTGCGACGTGATTGACGTTTTTGAAGACGCGCCTGGAGAGTAGTATTCGAGACTTTGTAGATTGTTGCAGCACGTCGGATACTAAGTGTTGAGTCATTTCTGATAGCCTGAATTGCAAGGAGTAATTGAGATTCTTTTTGAGCAGAATCCATCGAGAATTAGTTGCGTGGTAAAGTTAGGAAGTTTAGTTGTATTTTTTGCTATGGGCGTGACCCGTTCGGTTGGGTGACCCGTTCACTTGTGGACTACGTTAGTTAGTTCTCAGGTTCTCAACATCAAAATCTCAATCCCAATTCTCCTTTTTCCAATACCATGGCAAAACGATGGTGTACTTGCTGGTTGAATTGATTATGGCTTCGAGTTCGTTCAGGACGCACAAGTGAGGAACATACGCCAGCTAAGATTTGACTGCGGCCCGGATGTATATAGCGGGGCTGTTGTATGGATGCTTTTTACAATAGTGAGACTAGAAGGAGATAAGAGAAGTCATCATGGCCTGCTGGATGAATTAGGAAGTTATCTGTGTGAAGGATGTTAATCAAACTCCGGGGACGCCCTAGAACTTCTGGTACCAAACTATAGTTGAAAGGCTGTAAGTGGACGAACTAATTACTCATGTACGGTAACAAGTCAGAAGACCTCGTCAATTCAACGCAGTGCAGCCAAGAATTCCCTAGTTGGCGGCTAATGGAATCTGAACGTGATTAAACGAATTTCATGAAGCTAATCAAAACTGATGGTCATATCAGATGTATTCCATATGTGGCTATGTACAAGAGTTAAAAGTATAATACGTGAATATCATTTTCTTTTCAAGAACCGATGGAGTGCATCTAGCTCTCGGACAGGGAGAAAGCACTGGTGGTGAAGACGGCATCGGATCCGGTGAAGGGCTCGGTTCCGGCACCGATGCTCTGGAGGATCTGGGACGAGGACATGCCCTGGCTCTGGATCAGGTAGTTGACGAAGTCCATAATATCGCCGTCGAAGCTGGTGACCTGGCTGGGAGCGACGAAGCTGAAAACGGTCATGTCTCCGTTGGGGCCGGAGTACAGGTTCCAGGTAGTGCCGGCAATGGTGGGGGTGGCAATGGTGCTGCCTGTGGAGGAGATGGGGCCGGCACCGCCGATGGCAGCGAGCCAGATCATGACCTCGTACTCGGCAGAGCCACTGGCGGAGGACCCGGTGAAAAGATCGTAGGCAACATCAGCCACAATGGAGGATCCGGTGTAGCTTGAAAACGCGTTAGCTTGGACTTTGACATGGATAGGAATGGTATGCAACATACCTCCAAGACCACTTCGAGGGCATCGAAGAGATGGAGGAAATAGCCTTCTGGGAGACGGTAGTGACGGTGTTGGCGAAAGACTTCACCGAAGTCGAACCACCGGACCAGGTCCAGGAGGTAGACCAGGCGAGCGTGTTGCCCGACAGGCTCTCGACGGTAGTGCACTGGCTACCGGAGTCGGCATAACTCTCGCCCCAGAGGTCCTGGTATACGGTGTAGGTGCCGGTCGCAACAGAATCCCACTGGCCGCAAATTTGCGTGGAACGAGCCTCAAGGGTTCGGGTGGGGCTGGCCAGAGCAGCGCCAGCAAGGACGGCGGCGGAAAAGAGAGTCAACTGCATGGTGAAGTTGTAGAAGTGAATGTCTAATGTTAAGTACAATTATTACCAGAATGAACGACTGTGAGTTATCTTGAAGATGGCTCAGCTACGAGAGTTGGACAGCCTAGGCGAAGACGGATTGTCTGTTTTATAGATTGATCAAGCTTCTGCCCAAATAGAAGGATCAATTATGGGTCCCCTACAGAGTCGCATTAACTATATGCTCTTATAGCATCGCCTGGTTGTTGCCCGACGGATTCATCGCCACGCAAACTGGGCCACATGTTCCAGTGGAATTCCTCTATTCGAAGCACGGCAGCCCCTGGAAAATCGCTAAGAGCGGAAACGTGCTTGGCAAATCCCGGTAACTCGGCCGGTGCCATACGACCTGTGGAGAGCTGAAGGTGGATGCCGAGGTGGTGGGCCGGGTCATGATTGGCGGCATACCGGGTTCTGGGACCGACGGGCAATTTACTTCCGGCAAAGCTAGAAAGGGGAGACACAGAACAGCTTCTGTACCTGATACGTCTGTCCTCTCCGGAATTACGTGTACTTTAATTACCAATACCGGTGCACATTTAGATTCATATTTCTTACACAAGTCGGGAATTTTTATGATGGATTCAAAGTCTAGGGCCCCTGGGTCCCACCAATAGAAGCCTGATGGAAGCCTCGACCACCCATAAGTGCAACATCAAATTGAAGTATACAATGATTTTGCCTAATGATGACTATTCTCCGTTGTCGCTGGCAACTTATCAGGTAGAAACACGGTTTTCTTGGTTTGAACTGTTGCCTTACGCCATATATGGACAAAGGTGGTGGCAAGGCCTCGCCCGTCATTGCCAATTCAAATTATCTTGGCCTGGCTTGGGGCTACCATGGGTTGACTACTCGTAGGAACTGCAAGACTCATTGCTTACTAACCTTCTCATATTGCGCAACACTTCATGTCTTCATTGGACCAATTGGGCATGCAATAGTAAGGCTGGTCCTGAATCATTTTTCGGCCAAGATAAGACTCATCGCAATGGTGAAATGCGGGAGGGAGCGTCAGGTCGAAGTGTCCTGCGGTGGCACCAAACTGCAACAGCAGTGCGATGGGGGTAGGCGCACCCACAAGCCGGCATCTGAGCTTAGCACACATTGGTGCATCGACTGACCCCGCACTATACAACTAGCTCAGCACAACCCTCATAATCACAGGATCAACCGAATCCTTCTAGTTCGGGGACGACTTTCTTGGGGCATGAGCGTACGACGTTGGCCGTCATCTCTATAAGCCGGAGGTCCTGCATATTAGCGACAGATAGTACAAAATGAATGGGGCATCAGACTTATTTCTGATAGCTAAGTTCATCCGGGAATTCCAGAATTGTTTTAATAGAGTACTCTCTGGTACTCTACTTGCCGAACTTGTGCTATGTGATGGTGAAAAGGACGAAAACGAACATGTCGTAGTTTGGAATTTAAGCCTGGTTTCACAGCGCAGAAAAGAGGGAATATAAATACGTAAGTTAGTTAACAGCTATGTATCTCTATTCCATTCCTCAAGCCAAGAGAACAAAAATTGTCCTTGCATCCATGTAAACTAACAGTTCATCGTCTCTCCTGAAGAAGCCAAGGCGTTTCGCGTCATTTGAGGCAGAACCCGCCAGATCTTCTGTGACTGAAGCTGTTCCGATTATCCGTAGCCTCAGCCTCGCCCGGTAACGATCTGAGCTATGTATGTACGGCCGTAAGACGACAGCTATTCTGACCCCTTGGAGCCGGCAAACTAAATCGCCGGGTTGGATTTCGCTCGACGCGATACCCATCTTCCAGGGAGTTGTGTCCCAACGGTAATTATTATTATTATTATTAAATACGCCGTAGGCTCGAAGCCCCCGGTACCTCTACAAGTGCTCCCGTATGTCAAACCATGCCCTAATGGCTGGACTAAATACATACGCTGCTACGTAGGTTCGCTCTATTAGCGACTGCGTTACGTCCACCACAATACTATGTTAGTTCTCACCCTACTAACAAAGTCCCCCTGAGAAGATCGATATTGTGACGGGCTCACTGCGAAACTATACAGCTCAACATGGCCAAATACTGTTAATTATCTAACTGAGGAGGAAAGTAAAATATGCGAGTTGTCCCGGGAACACGGACTATGTTTTGTATGCCCTCGATGGTTCCTTTGGTGGATCCGGACGCACGGTCCTTGCAGCTCCGGATCCCATATCAGGCACAGCCTGTCACAGATATTATCCGGGCCTAAGTGCTATCCGGCCAGTCCTGAGTAGCCACCTTGTGATAGTCCCGCTGACTACTGATTTCCCCGTCGCCGTTGCCAGGTCTCTACGTGTATGCAGCGGCCATGGTGCGATAGTGGCCCGTAGGCGCTCTCTCGATTCTTCCAGCAGGCCGCAAAAGAGGATTACGTGCTCTGCCGTCTCGGGGGCCTCTCCACAGCGGCATAACGGCGAATACACACCGAAGGCTCCTATCTTAAATAAGAAATCTGATAGTCCTATTTTTCCGGTCCTGATCTGGCATAGGGTAGACGCCTCCGGTCGGTTTAGGTCTGAGTACTTGCCCTGTTTCGGCATTCGCATCGAGGGGCCCTCCTGCTCCTCGGCGATAGCGCGTCGCTGGCGGTCGTGTTGTGCTGCCCCGGAGAGCCATCTCTTCTCCCAGTGGTCTAGGAGGGCGGCCGGGACTTCCTTCGCCTTGCCTATCCACTCGGAGCCCCTAGCCTCCTTCTCTATCGTGTACCCCGCTGGTCTGAGCGATTGTGACGTCCGCTTCCGTCTCGCCGGCGTGTCCTGTCGGAGTATGTGTGACGCTCTCGCGCTCGCGCTTCGAAGCAGGCTCCTTTTGCCGTTATTCCGTAGCCGTTCTTCAAATTTCGCCGCCCGGACACTGAGATATAGGTCTAGTGGCGGGATAGCTGCCTCTATTTCTAGGTGTCGGACCGGTGTCGCTTTGTAGGCGCCACAGACTATTCGGAGGCACTCATTCTGTATCCCGACTAGGCTCTTAGCTGGTCCCGCTGGTTCCTCGCTTATAGTGTGCCACGCAGCCGCCCCGAAGGCGATCGCGCTGCGAATAACCGACGTGTACAGTAGTCTCGCCCGTATGAGATCGCAGCCCCACGCCATGTTCACTAGCTTTGTTAGGGCTAGCTTCTGAGTCGCCATTTTTGATTTAACCCGTTCGGTATGGGCGTGCCACGTTAATTTGCGGTCAAACCAGACCCCTAGGAACCTTGCCGAGACCTTCGGCGTTACTGTAGCGTTTCCAAGACGGATACTCTGCGGGGAGGGGTCTCGGGTTCTAGTGAAGTGCATCAGCTCACTCTTGTCCGGAGCGAACTCCATCCCGTGCCTGACGGCCCACCGTTGGCACGTAGCCCAAGCGTCCTCTAGTCGGCGGCAGGTCGTGCCCGTGTCTGTGCTCACGCTAAGTAGGTTCGTATCGTCCGCGAACCCTACGACTAAGAGTAGGGGGTGTTTCTCCGCTAGTTCCTCATATAGCGTCGATATATATAGGATAAATAGTATCGGGGAGAGTGGCGACCCCTGGGGGACGCCAGCTCGTAGAGGGATCAGCTCTGACTCCTTACCGTCGAACCGGAGGCGTACTGTCCTATCCTCTACGAAGCTGTGTACCCATTCCTGAACCCACTCCGGGTAGCCCTTCCGGGCTAGTATAGAAATCAAACGCCTGTGGTTAACTATGTCGAACGCCCCCTTAATATCAAGTTGTAGTAGTGTGGCGATCCCTCCGCGCCTTCAAGCTGTATAGGTTACGTCCTCGACTATACGTATCGCTAATTCGGTGGACCCAACGGTAATTAATCATCTGGTATAAGCACTGACTTTTAGTCGAGAGTTCAGCTGTCAATACAGGTTGCTCTTGCTTCGCGTATTCGCTATTAAACTCCGAAATTCGAGATCGGTAGAGGTTCAAGGCTGGGTTTGACCCATGGTCTTCAGAGGCGGTCCACTGTACGATGCTGACATGATTGAAGCACGACATGGATAGGTCATTCGGGTTCAGGATAGCTCGGACCAGCTTGTCACTCTGGTAGTGGGCATCGCTGAGCTCTTTTCTGAAGTTCTCTTCAACGCATTGTGTCCAAACATCCGTCTTTTCGAGGCTTGCAATGATTTCGTTAGGAGAAGGACCGACATACTTGACACATCCGATCACGTAAGCTTGCAGCTTAAATACCCTCCGGCTATTTATATTTTCTATCAGAATGTTGTCACCGGACTCGGGAATATACGGCCGCGCGATTTGCTGAATAGGCGGACATGTTGTGCCCATAAGCAGATATTTAACCAACGCCGCAACCGAAACGATTTCAGACTGTTCAAGCAAGTGGCGTTCGTTCATGAACTCCATCACATCGGACCAGACCTCGAGGAGAGACTTGTCGTAATCCATAGGGAAACCCCGAGCATCAGATGCCAAACCGACCAAGCCGTATATCTTGTCCCTTGGTTCTTGGCGCGAGGCTTCCTTATGGACCTCCAGCAGTCTACGGAAGGTATTCTGTCCTTGGTACTTCTCCTTTCTTTGCCGATTGAGTCTCAGGGGCCCGGAACTCTCGACGTTGTGCATAGTGATGAAGTGAATGAAGTCGTCCCAATTTATCCTTTCTTTGCCAAAGCACACTTCGATTCGTTGCGCCTGCCCGATCTCTTGGACAATCCATAATCTATTCCAGTAGTTATCGATGCATAGGTCCCTCGCCATTGCCTCATGCTCGGCACCTTCGTCTGAGCTAGCCGTGGCTACCTGTTGGCTTTGAGCATCGTCTGATTTTGATGAAGCTTCGGGATCTGGTCCGGAAGGTGTAAAGTCGCCAAGCCCATGGAGGTGTGACGGCCCCTCTGATGTTTCAAGTAGTTCTTGCCCAGCCATACTACAACGACGCTAGCCCTAAAATAAATGTGCGGCATCATACGTAACTGCCTGTTGCGTTCAGGAATATCACGCTGGTTGATGCAGAGTGCGTCGATCCAGTACAACGTGTCGATGGCACGACCACGGAGAAAATGCAGAGCGTCGCTAAGGTTCTGTCCGACATTGTAACTATAACCGGTCCGGTCAGATCGATCTAATGAACAAAATGTGCTACCGATCGGTATCGATATCGGAATATCGGACCGGTCCGGACCGGTATCCGATCGATTGGTTACTCTGAAATGGAACGACGGGCTACAACGGGACGCCAAAGATGCCCGTCTACGCATACAAGGCTGTTACTGGCGAGATCAGCACCATAGCACAGATGGACAATGTGATCCATCACCACTGCCTTGATGGGACCAATATACGCTATGAGAGGAACACTATCGGTGGTCATGCGGCAGAAGGATTGAATGGTGCCTATCCTGCACTCTTTTCGCTCCAGATCATACTAATGGGTACATATAGTTCCATATATAACGCTACCGGCTGCACAATCAGGGAAAAATACACAGCCACCAATATTTACGCCTGGCAGGCCACTAATTTAATTTACATTTTTATAAATAGAACATATAACATGTAAATCGTCACTGTAAAGATAAATAGTTTCAGATAATATCTGCAATGTGATTCGACTCGATGTACGTAATATGAACAACTTGACAACACTAATCCCATACAGCAGCAGCATCCCCTAAGGGAAAAGGCGGCAGAATTTCTCGGATCGCTCTTGAACCGGCCACTACACACAAGAAAGAGCGTTCCCCAAAGATCACTTTGTCTACCTTTGCAAAAAATAATCTTCTACGTACACAATTTGTTCTGCGTAACCCAGTTACACATCTTTGTACCTATACATCCACAACATTTGCATGCCTATTGACGATAAATTCAGTTAGCAGCTACCCAGCATGAAAATATTTGTTACCATAAATGGCTCTTCATAAACTTGCCTTGCGGCTACGATCCGTATTATCTTTCCCATCTATACACCCTAATGTCCGTGTGCCACTGAAACCCATCTGGTTATAGCACGCAATTGGGTTGATGACGTCGGCGCAGTCGTCGGTGACAGCAAGTGACGCACTGCAATCCTTCGTGGTGGACTGGCATAGAGCTTGCCCGACTAGAGCGAAGGTTATAAAAGTAGCGAGCTTCATGACGGGCCGTTGAATCTATGCCAAAGGGGCGGGTTTGCTCGGAAACGGAGGGCTTTGAGAGACAAAAAGAAAGTTATAGATAATGGTGGGCTAGAATCTGACGTCCAGGATTTGTAAGAGATGAAACCTTGAGAGCACGTAGGTATATAACTGACTTTCACAACCCTACTCGGACAAATATCTACCGGGCCTCGAGGTCGAAAAAGCACAGCATATAAAGACATTTAATAATAGCTCGATTTCTATCGTCAAAGTACACGCCTCTGATAGGCCAGTCATTAATCCCCGCAATCTAACAAGACTATCGACTGGCAAAGTGACTTGGGCCGGCTGGGCGATTTGCCCGAGTATCAAAATTAATTTTCCTGTAAATTGTCTAGCACCCAGGATAACACGGCAGTTGCTCAGTTGCCGACCACATTTTGAGCCCGAACACAGCTTAGAACGTCTTCGCTGTCGCTTCAAGATTTCCCTATATAGATTGTTTAACTTTTTAGCCTGCCCTCGCATTCGAGCTAGATATGCTTAGTACCCAAATGTACGTTTTCCTGTCCAGTTCTCTTCGAAACTCGTCAACGAGAACCGCCTTAGTGAGCAAGGGGACACAAAATGAAACGCTCTGGTTTTCTCCTGGCTGGCCTAGGGCTGCTCGCCACGCCCGTCGCTGCCCTGCTACGGTTCGGTTGCGCTCGCTCAAGCATCCAGCGACTCGATCCTCTAGTCAACCCGGGGCTGAATCCCTCGCCTCATCTCCATCAAATCGTCGGCGGTGTCAGTCTCTGCTGCGGATCCTCGCTCTCCCAGCGCCATTTGCATGGCTTTGCTAACACTGTTCCAGAACTCCTTTAACATCACGATGGACCCCACCAAGCACGACCTCGCCTCCCTTTCCACGTGCACCAGCTGCCAGTTTACAGGTCAGTAATAATGTGTATTTTTATATTTTCCGGGGAAGTTGATCTAATATCGCTCTAGAGGACTTTTCCAATTACTGGACGGCTGTGCTTTTCTTCCGCGCCCGTAATGGTACCCTTAAACGTGTCCCGCAGCTCGCCCAGTCTGGCATGGAGGGCACGCAAGGCGGCATGGTTAGAGAAGAGATATCCTCCTTTGCGAAAAGACCTACTCTGCTCACATTGACTCTGCAGGTTGTTTACTACATGTCTGACGCACTCTTTGACACTGCGCAAAAGTCCAGCGTGACAGCCTTCAAGCCGGGCTTCCGCATGCTCGTTGGTGACGTTAGCTTCCGAGACCGCAATCAGTCTCGTGCTTTCCGTCAGCTGAGCTATACGTGTATGGACAGCCAGGCCAGCCGATCGCCCGAGACCGTTGGGTTCCCCGCCGGGCCCTGTAAGCTGGGTATTATGGCGAACCACCGGTTCCCGACGTGCTGGGACGGCGTCAACCTCGACAGTCCGAACCATCAGGACCACGTTGCATATCCCGAGAGCGGCACTTTCGAGAGCGGGGGGCCCTGCCCCTCGACACACCCCGTGCACCTCCCCCAGCTAATGCTCGAAACGGTCTGGGATACCAGTGCGTTTAACAACAAGGCCGACTGGCCGACCGATAACAGCCAGCCATTCGTCTGGAGCAGCGGGGACCAGAATGGGTATTCGTCACACGCAGACTATCTGTTCGGGTGGCAGGGTGACTCGCTCCAGAAGGCCATGGACGGGCACACGTACGTCAGTGCTCCGATGCTCAAGACGCAGAGCATCGCCGAACAGAACAAGTGTGTCGTGAAAGACATGGTCAACGAGAACTATGACGGCTGTAAGTGATGACCAGGCTATTTCCGTCTTGGTCCATTTTGAGTTGAGCTGATGAATTTTCTATTACAGGGCTGCCTCAGCTTCCAGGGGATAACCCGATGTAGTGAATGGTATGATTACTCGGGCAAGGGTCGTGGAGGCAAATGAAGGAGAGTGACTTTTTGACGAGTTTGATTTACAATACCGTGTTAGTGGATGGGTATGGCATAGTTGGCGCAGAAGGTGCGAAATTGATAAGACAAGTATTGATGTATTCCAGCAGCGAGCAAAGGCAACCTAGCCGTGAACATCCCACACAAACAAATAGGCTGGCACGTAACGGGTCACGGTTGAAAATGCCAACAACTAGGGGCTTTCCCCATAATAATGAGCTCGTATTTACACAAGAACCTGGTGATTGCGAAAATCGCTGGGTTATTCTCATTTCAAACCACAACTCCTCGTCTGGTTTATTCTTCTCGGCTATTTCCTTACATCTAGCGATACGATATCACAAGGCTAAAGAAACGGGTAGGCCCCTACTGGCCGGCGGTTGCTATACAAACTGGGGACGGAAGCAGCTTTACGGTATGGACGATTTACTCACCAATTCAAGAGATCTCCCAGCGGCGTAGCCCTCTCAACAACCTCACTCCAACGGGCCACCGTGGCGATCACTTATTTGTTGGCCACTTTAATACACACTATTAGCTATGGACATATATGGAAGACAATTGCGGGGCACCAGTGACTTGATCACATCCACACGACGATGGGGCCTCAAACTAGCTACGCCCACGGAGAAGTAATGAGAAGACACCACGGCCAGTGAGAATCTATACCCAGCCTGGCGTGGGTTACAGCACACTAATATATTATATGACGGATACCCGGGGCTCGAAGCGTCATGAAATAGGATGTAATTAGTTCGAGTTGAACTCGAGCCCGGATCGTTGAAAGATAGTAGGACAACCGTCAAGGGCTTGAACTGGGCGATGCTGGGTAAGGGCCTCGTCCGCGTCGAGGCAGGGACCAGGCTGGACTATATGATGGAGCCGAGGACATCGGACGAGCTTAACGAGCTTTTGGCGACCTGGTAACAACTTTACGCGAAATCGACGCGTTTCAGTGCCGACAAAGACCCCAGCATCCGGCCGCAGTTGACCGTGGTGGTCATCGAAGGTACAGAAAGCAACGCAATATGCCGGACGTCTCTACCTAAGAAACCTCGCCAATACCTCACAGTTCAATTGGTAACTTTACGCAAGAGCGAAGGCACAAATTGAACGCACTGTTGAGAAGGCGAAGATGAGGAGTTGGCGCAATGCTGTAGCGGCTACCTCGACGACTCTAAGAGCTTGTGGTCACTAGAGAGATGGGCTCGAATACGAAGCTGGGTATCACCTCAGACTACGAGCATATCGTCACTAAGGTGTAATGAAGGAGCGGCGGTCGAAGGCTCAACATATAACGAAAAGGCGGCGATACTGGCTGAGTGAGCCCTTCTCCCCTAACCCGGAAGCGGACCTGGCAGATCTCGAATAACCTTCAGGCCTACAGCTATCACAGGAACTTACCATGGTGTCGGAAGTCACGGAAGCGATTTCAAAGAGGTTATTCGGAAAACCGGGACCTGGAAGACTACTGGAGAAGAACTTTAATCAACTTGCTTTCTCAAGGCATGTGGCACTCCTCTTTATTGCACGCTCGCAACTCCAGCAATTGCGAGCTTCTGGTTAGCATATTTCCCACGACGGTTCAGAAGAGCAAAGCTAGTGGTAATCCAAAACCAAATAGAACAGCGACCCGGAAAGAAACCCCGAGCGGACGGAGACCGATATCCTTGCTAATTTTGGTGGGCAAGGTACTCGAAATAGCAATGTGCCAGAGGAATCTCTACTATTACCGAGTGGCCAGATATGAAATCTGACTCAGCGATCTACCGAACTACCTGTACGCCGAGTCACGGACGTTGTATATATGGCATGGGGGTTAAGGGGGGTCTTCTCACTCCTCCAATTAGATGTCAAAGGCTTCTTTGATACAGTAATCCATAGGAGATTGATTTCAATCTTACATGAGAAAGAACTTTCCGCCTGGGTCTGACAGTGGGTAAAAAGCTTGGTGACGGATAGGTCAGTACGGCTCCTATTCGACGAAGAATACTCGACGGCGTTCCAGTTACACGCTGACATCCCGCAGGGGTCCCCGCTGTCACCAATTCTCTTTATCCTACATATCCACAAAGGTAGACCGCCGCGCGAGATTAGATCTACAGATAGAATTCTTAATATGCCACTTCTTGGAATCGCTGCCAACGATGTTATACGAGACGAGTTTTCTATTTAGGTCGGCTTCATCACTTACTTCAAGGTATACGGGTTGAGCCACGGGTCTGTTGCCTTGCGCAAAGCATGAAATATGTACTTCGCACGCACGGCAAGCCCCGTGTCAGCGCTAACGAAGAACATATGTGTTATGCACCACCGGTCCGCATACATACATGATGTGTGCAAATATTATCAGATTATCGTGCTACATGCGCCCTGCAATTTAGTGACTGTGTCAGAGCAATATATGCAAATTAATTTATGATTTCCAGAAAGCAGACGTAGACGGTACTGTAAATAATCGTAGCAGGCAAGGGCCAGCTATGACAAGGCAGATAAGGCGGGTTTGCATCCGCCACTTAGCAAATGTATCGGTACAAGGCGGAAGCCTAATGATATCAAGACTGCTTCGATCCGATGACCTATATACTAGTACCAGACGCTGCGATGTAGGAGAATTCTCAGTTAGGGTATCAAGTCAAATTTGTAATGCTGGATATGGAGTGTCATAAACCAAACTTGTGACCCAGCCTCGGAGCCACAGCCGGCTGCAATGTGGCGATTACTTCAGCCGGTAGTTCTAATGACTGATACCCAAGCCCAACCAGGTTACCAGGGATACCAACGCAGCTGGTGTGAACCGAACTTGCATACTTTGGGGGCGGGCGCTTAAGGGACAAAATAATTTCAATAAACCACTGGGGGCTAGATTTGGTTTGCCTGCATATCAGAGATCGGCGTATGCCAGATTAAAAGAGCAGCACTGAACAGTTCACTGGTTCGTGAACCCAAGGAGAGTGAAGCCCGCACATGTTTTGTTCGGAGATACCACTCGGATACGAAAGATGGCTGCTCAATCTTGGGTCAAAGATACGTTGCAGGTCGGTCTACTGCCCGAGTCCTTCTGGGCATCTCAGGACTATTTTTCTGTTTTTCTGCTGACAGGTATGTCTAGTTTCTCCACCATATGCGCGGCGTCGATCTTGCAACCGTGACGTCACCTCCATTCTTCTTAGCTCCTGTATCCTTGGTTGAAGTAGGCAGTTGCTGGGCGGAGCGACCCTCTGTCTTCGCCGCCCCAGCCGCTGAGCCCTCAGCTGAGAAGAGAGCTCTGCTTGTTCTTGAGTGGGTGCTGCTGTCGCTAAAGCGTCAATTCTATGCTGGTGATGTCGATGGCACTGGCACTATAAAGAAGCCGCTGAATGCCTTTTTGGGTGAACTGTTTGTCGCTAGCTGGAATGATGACGATATCGGCGACGGCGATAGTGGGTTGCCTATAGCCACTACGCATCTGGTGGTCGAACAAGTCTCACACCATCCCCCAACAACAGGAGTATACATTTGGGACCCTAAGAATGGAATCAAAGCCCAGGCGTTTTCGCGTGTCAAAATGGTCTTCAACACAGGTTTTGGATCTGAAGATGCGACCGGCTTGGGCATCGATGTCATCCAATACGGCCATGGCATGCTGCACATAGACAAGTTCCAAGAGGACCACCTCATCCCAGCCCCCCGGGCGCGAGTCAAGGGTCTGCTCTCTGGTCGTCTCTATCCAGAACTTGTGGGAACGTGCTACGTGGTATCTTCCAGCGGCTTCGTTTCGGAAATCCAATTCTCCCCGCCAGACGATACGAGCCGCGGCGTGCTGAGCTGGCTTGGTCTTAGCGGCAACTCAGAGGACCGAAGGAATAGATTTAAGGCCTGTATGTATCGTCGTGATGATCCGGCGAGGAGGCCCTTGTACACTGTGTCGGGAAAGTGGAATGGTTTCTTTTCCATCAGCGATGCTCGGTCGGGAGAGGTCATTAAGACTCACGACAGGACGAATACTAGGCCCGTTCCAGCCAATGCACTCAACATAGATGACATG
Source organism: Pseudomassariella vexata (assembly GCF_002105095.1). Classification (NCBI taxonomy): domain Eukaryota; kingdom Fungi; phylum Ascomycota; class Sordariomycetes; order Amphisphaeriales; family Pseudomassariaceae; genus Pseudomassariella; species Pseudomassariella vexata. Next base: position 105,942 of record NW_024467983.1, read on the forward strand.
GACCCTTGGGAAACGCGGCGCGCTTGGTGTCCCGTGGTCAAAGCTCTTCATAGTGGCGACATGGTGGAAGCGGCCAAGCAGAAGTCGAAGCTGGAGAAGGCGCAGCGTGTAATGCGAAGTATTGAGGAAAGAGGTGGCATTGAATGGTCACCTCTCATCTTCCGGAGGAGAGAGGAGAGAGACGAAAGGTTTCAGGGGCTGGTGTCTGCAGTCAAATGGCCGTCAGAGGAAGGAGAGGTTGTGTGGGTCGTAGATGAGGAGAAGGCACAATCACTTAGAAAGCCGTTCCGGAAGAACTTGACGCCCTTTGGATACCTTTAGTTTCGTGCCTTTTGGAAGAGCAGTGAAGGTGACAATAGGGGAATGCCAACAGTGGCTTTTACAGACGAAAGGGTTTCATAGACATACTGATGCCATATCTACTCTATGATCCCTTGGTTCTATCTTGTCCATGCTCTGATATGACGATCTTGTCACGCCGCTGCAGGAGCCGCGCAAGCGCTCCGCCCGGTCCAGCTAGAGTACTCCATCGTAGGATGTCCCACCCAAGAAGTATCCAGTCGCCCCAGCTCATAGTATCATTCCGCGCAGTCACGTTTAGAGTGACCGCCCAAGTGAGGGCTGCAGCAGAACCGATAATCTGATCCCACTTGAAAAATTCATGCATGGCCGTTATCATGGATGTTAAAGGCCGAGTCGAGAAGAATGAACCCGGCCTGAAAACTCTGCCGAAGGTGAACTCCTCAACGGCCCATGTTGGAAAAGATCCAGGCGCAACCTTCACTGCCAAAATGACAGTATAGGTGAAGAGCTGAATCACCGAAGCGGTGTTAAAAGCCCAGTCGTAAGCCCGAGAAATGGTCTCACTATCACTTTGCAGGGTCGGCTTTCTCAGGCGCGTGAAAACCTGCTGCCATACCACAACGTACAGCGGGAAACCTTGCCAGAGTACGCCGAACCATTGATGCAACGTGGGGGACGAAACCGGCCAGGCCATCAAGAGGGTGGGTAGTAGATAGCCAATTGAAAACGCCGGGACGAGCGCCTCGAGGGTCAAGCAGGCAGAGGTCCGGGGACGATTTGCCTTGGATAGAGCCCTTCCTCGACTAATAAAAGTGGGAGATGTGAATAGATGCATGATAGCGTAGATTGGCATGGTCGCTGCATATCCGACTGTTTGCATTGTGTACCCCCACAAAACAGAACTAGACAACCGCATCAGCATCAGCAACCAAGGTAAGACGTTACAACAGGTCGACATTGAGCTCACAAGTGCAGAGGATTTCCAGTGTTACCCACTTTGGATCCTTCGACCATCATAACCAAAAAGATAGGTACCAGCTGGCCGCCAAATTGAAGAGCATACAGAGAAAGTACCGGGCTCGAGCCATCCGCAACATTGGCCCAGAGCACAGAAGCGACCGCAAGCAAGCCGTCGAGCACAGGCAATCCCAGGTAACTGGTCAGAAGGGGGTTTTGAGAGCCGGGCAAAACTGGCTTAGGCGAGGACAAGATGTCGAGGACGCGGCCAATGTAGCCATTGCGGTAGATCTGGCCAAACATGGCATTTAGACCGAACAAGCCGATGCCTGCCAGAGCAGGACCAGCTAGATTTCGAGCCCGGTATTTGTCCATTGTTCTGAAGTATTTGCTTGTTACTGTCCGGATGGAGATGGGGATTTGATGAATGTGTGTGTAGTTGCTTCCTTTCTGAAGATGCAATGTTTGCACAGGTGTTGTTTGTTCAATGGGAAGGAGCAAAAGATTTGTTTTGAACCCCTGGACATTTCTAGAGTTGCAGATGCTCAAGTGATTGCCGGTGATAGCAGTTGCCTGCAGCTGCCTGGGTCTTCTCGTTCTGATGGACTTAAATAGATGCGAATGCCTAGGTGTAACCCCCCAGGTACAATGTGAACAATGTGAATGTAACCTTCTGGTGAGTCCTTGCAAGGGGCATTGTCAAGATAGTCAATCAAAATTGAAAACCTGGAGTGTGGGTCGGTCGGTAAAGTACGTGACACAAGAAAAGCTAGGGTAATAAATGTTCAGCAATGAGGACTAAAGCTCCGGGTGTATGCCTGCATCCTACTATGCTCCGAATTGCCACGACCACAGTGCTACATATCTATAAATATATGAAGCTAAGTGTGATCTTCCATGTATTAAGAACCCCATATGCCTCGACTCAAAGGCTTCCCCTTTCTTCGAATCGGCCCATCAGTCCAGCCTGTTACCATGGCGGACATCGAAGGAGATAAAAATGCACAAGCGGTTTCATGGGCCCATTTGGGACTTGATAATTCTGTCTGCCTGAAAACTTGAAGGAATAGTGTGAACCAGTGCGCATTGGTGCGTATCAAGTGTTGTGGGTAAAGCGCGCTGGAGTGGCTTAGAGGCATGGTAGCCGCCGCTTTGCTATATGATGATTATAGATTGTTGAAAGCCTCGTGCGTTTTTAGTCTTCTATATATATTGTGTCAACCTCCTTTGGAAACCCTATTTCATCCTTAGATTGCATCTTCTTGACCTATCTGTTGTACCTAGGTTAGAAGATTTCAAGGATGGACGCCCCGTATTTTCCGGCTTTCAATACTATGGGTTGCCTCATGGTGAGCAACGAAGTCTGCATCTCAAATCTTCCTATGACTTTTATCTACATTATTTCTGCCCTTGCGGTCATTTTGTGCGTATCGCGGTCTCATGTCAGCTACAACAAGCATATTGACAGCCAGAGGGGGATGCTTCCAACCGGACCACGACCGTGGCCCTGGATCGGTAATCAGAGCCTGATCCGGGGTCTCAACTCCGGGTCATCAAGGACGCTGAAGCACTTGACAAGATATGGTGATATTGCCACGATTTGGCTCTCGCGAAGCCCAATACTCGTGATTAATAGCCCACGCGCAGCTCACGAGCTCTTGCATTCCGTGAGTTAGTTCTCTTGTCTAGGCTATCCCGTCCACGCCAATAAAATAAAAGCTAACCTAAGCTGTCGCTCAGATGTCTTCCAAGACTTCAGATAGGCCTATCACGGTGCACCATAGAGCAAAACTACTTCCTTGGAGCTTGGTACTAGCGCCATACGGTGAACAGTTCCACCGTCTGAGGAAGATATATCACCACCTTCTTGGACAGCAAGGTGCCATGATATTTCGCCGATGGAGCGAGGAAGAGACATTATTCATGTTTAAATCCCTTGCAGAGCGACCAGATCAGGCACACTTTGAGTGTGACCGACATGCCTTCAACGTCACAATGCGCGTCATCTACGGTGTGCGTTACGGTACGGAAGGGGACCAAAGGGTGCGCGATACGTTTCAGTTGTGGGAGACAATGTTTTGCTGTAAGAAAATCCAGTCAAGAAAAAGTCTTCCCCGTCCAAACTTACTAACATACTCGACAGACTTTCTTCCAGGATCATTGATATTTGATTATTTCCCCTCCATGTTGAAGCTTCCACCTTGGCTGCAGCCGTGGATGTGGATATTCAGGGGCTTAAAGAGGCGAGAGCGCGGGCTTCACCTTAGACATCTGCGCAGAATCGAAGACCATTATCTGCAAAGTAAAAAGAAATCCACCCCCATCTCAGGCACCCCCTTTGCTATGCAGCTTCTACGAGTACGTGTGGCTGTCCTTGGTGCGCCAGATGCGGCTAAGTGCTGACGAAAGATAGATGACGGACGGGATGAACATTGGCGAACAGGCAATCATCGATGTCCTAAGCATGCTTCTTGGTGCCGGCGCCGACACAATCAGCTGTTTCATGCAGCAGTTTTTGAAGGCGATGGCCGTGAACCCGAAGGCAGCCGTTGCGGCCCAAGCTGGTAAGCTCGAAAGGAAGAAGTGACAACGCAGTAATTACTACCTTACTGACATTTATTCGGCATTCGGCAGAGATTGATTCTGTCGTGGGGGCAAAACGCCTTCCAAATTGGGAAGACAACCCGAATTTACCCTACGTACGAGCGCTGATAAAAGAAGTTCATCGCTGGGCTCCATTCGCAGCAGCAGGTTTGTCAACCCCGTGCAAAGCTTGTAGTTTTGGTGCCCCGTGTCCGTCTAAATTTATCCAATATAGGAATTCCGCATTCGACAACTGAAGATATTACTTACGGCGACTATGTGATATCCAAAGGCACAGTTCTTCTACCGAATATCCCGTCCATCATGCGAAACCAGGAGAGATATGTGGAGCCTGACAGGTTTGACCCAGCTCGATTCCTGAACGATGGCTCGGACTCGGCGACGTCTGCCCACAATCCAGATTGGTCAAAGCGAGACCACGTCCACTTCGGTTGGGGTCGTCGACTCTGTCCCGGTGTATATGCGGCTGACATCTGCATATTCGTGGCGGTCACTCGTGTTCTCTGGAGCTTTGACATCCAGCCTCACCCTGGGATCCAGGTCCGCATGGAAGACGTATCAGGTTCGTTAACGACTTCTAATGCATTTCAGGGAAAATTGCACCCCTTAGTGCTGACAAACTCGGTAGATGGGCTTCTGAAGAAGCCATTGCCTTTCAGGCTACAAATCAACTCCCGGGGTCCAGGATACGACGAGATAGTAGCACAGCAACTCGAGATGTGTAGCACGGCTAACAAGGAATAGATCCTATTGTATTCAGCTGGGGAGGACTTTTGGTATAAATTAATAGCCAACAGAAGTAATATATCACTGGGCATTGTTGAGTTGATTACTTGCATAAATCAAACCTGGTGGTCGATTGGTGGATTTGGTACTTGGTTCTCGGCACACTCTATTTTGCCCTACACCAATCCGGCCCAATCCGCGCAGGTTCACACTGTAGTGTTACTGAAGTGACCTAATTAAGTTTTATTGATGTTGGGACACCATCGAATTCGAGCTGACTTCGCAGACATAGCGGCCGCGTGCGTTTGTCCACAGGCAGGTCCAAGTACATGCACCATGTTCTACCAACCATCCGTTATTAAACTCGCCGGCATAAATGAAATCCATCACTGCTAAGCTAATCACAATTGCCATTAGCTGTATTAACTGTCGACGCGAACTGCATGCTGCTCAGATTAACGGAAGTGTCCGATTAGCCATTAGTTTGTGTTGGTAATGCAGGAAAGCGGGTTGTATTGGTGATGATTACGATGAGGAGACTAAGTCTCAAAGACTGCAGCTACGGAAGGGCTATCTATGGGCAATCGTCCCAATCGCTGCACCCAGCACATAGGCGTTGTGTCTGGAACACGCAACAATTTGAGTAATATTCAGCTCCTACGGTTCTACCCCACACTACCGCCACTTGTATCTTCCAAATTGTTGGACCAACTTGCAATAATACGGCGCGGTTCTGTCAAGAATACACGTTCCTGCGAAGGACTCAGACTTACGGCAGGAATCCTATGGCTAATTCGCCCTTCACACAAGACCCATTCTGTAGTCTGCTAGAGGCAGGGAGGTCCAAGAACGACAGCTCTCTTGGATGGGTGCCTGAATCGAACTACAGAAGCACTAACGACATTATCTGGACCTGTGTTCTCGTCATCTTCACCTGCGTTTGGACTACGATGCACATCAACGTACCCAGCGCCCAGGAAACGTGGAAGCACATCATCCGACGCAAGCCCAGGTGGGCCATCTTCAATGTCTATGCCCCCGAGGCGGTCACTTTATTAGCAGCATGTCAGTGGCAGTCGGCACGGCGGTCTCGGAACAGCATGCGCAAAATGGGCGTGTCCCACTGGAAAACAGTGCATGGCTTCTTTGCCGACAGTGGCGGCTATGCCCTTGCCTCTCCAGATGCACCCGTGTTTCCTGTCAACTCGCGTGCCATCCAGTATCTCGTTTCGAAAGGGTACATCGCAGCCCCATCAACAACCGAAGCTGAGATCTGGGATAAGAGCAAGTCAGATCACTTTGCCAAGACTTTTGCCACCATCCAGGTGTTATATCTCGTCAGCCAGGTCATCATACGAACAGTCCAAGGTTTTGAATCCTCATGCTTCGAGATCTTGACGCTAGCATTCTGCCTTTGCGCCTTAGCAACAAACTTGTTCTGGCTTGACAAGCCCAAGGATGTAACAGTGCCTATCATTCTCGAAATGGAAACACCAATGGCTCAAATTGTTGAAGAAGCTGGGTCGGAAGCTTGGGGGCAGTGGATGGATACTCCAATGGATTTTTTCGAGCAGCCCGGCTGGACCGTTTGGAATCGACGGGATGCCTTCCGCACCTTCGGTGGACTCGATGAGCGGCCCCTTCAACGCATCCCCAACGACTACATCACCCCCCCTGCCACTTTAGGTATGGCTATCGTCACCTGGGTCATTACTGTCCTTCACCCAGCTATTCACATGATGAAATGGAACTACGAGTTTCCCACGTTATTGGAGCAATACGTATGGCGACTCTCCAGCACCGCTCTGCTCGCTATCTTGTTTTTTTGGGGCTTAGTTGAGGTCATGTCCGTCAAACCCGGCTTTGACTTTACTTTGACACTCCTAGGTATTTGGGTCAGCAGGACGAAGCGTGAAGGCTCTTGGTGGCGCCAACACGCATTGGATCTTCCCGGGTCTCTGAGTGCCATACTATACTTCCTTGCGCGGACGGCCTTGATAGTAGGGACGGTTTCAAGTCTGCGACAGATGCCTTTTTCGGTTTACCAGGAAGTGGGAGTAAGTCAGTATATACCGCATTTTGGTTGAGAAAGTTATTGAACACTACCAATCAGACCTTGGAAGGTCAATACCGGATGACCGGGAACTCGCATACTCAGCCCCAGACTTAAAATGACCAAGGCACCTCACTACTTCATAGCATCAATATAAACACTTCAACCTCGGCATTATATTCATGATTAGAAAACATATGTTGCCCGTACGATGATTGATTTCTGATGATTATAGTTTGAACTAGCACAGCAAGTCATCTTTGCCTGATGTTATCATTCCCTGTAAGTACGAACCCCGCGAGTAATCTGAGCTAGACTTTGACGAACACATGTCATTCCTTGCTAACATTGGAATCGGACAATAAGGACATCGTAAATGGCCAGCGACGAAGCACCTACAATTTCACTCTCTTACACAATCTACCCCACATTGGATTGGTGTGTCCAAGTTGCTGTTATATTGCACGTATATCTGACCAATGAGGATCCAAGTGATTCATTCATGGTGTGTCTGATTGCTTCTTCTGAAATCGCGAGGTGCGCTGGACTTTATTTATAATATCCGTAGGTGTGGTTGTTTGTGGCTAGTCCATATGGCTGTGTACAATCTAACATCTCGATAAAATCTGATGAATGCTTCTACGTATAAAAACAAACTTGTAATAGAGGGAATGGGAGGCGTTGATATCTAACTCAACCGCAATGATCCTACTCCATGAAATCCATCGTTGAAGTGCTGCAAGAGTTTCAGAGCTCCTATACCAAATGTTCGGACCGTGCACATCAAACACGAGACGCGTATAGACTTACAATACTATCCTCCATCAGATGCGCTTGTTGTGGAAACCCCGGCTTGCTGTGAGACGGTCGACTTCACTTCTGAGACCTTCGCGATGAGAGATCTCATCAAATAGTGGCTTTCACAGCCTCACTCCACTCGCTTCTACGTCATATCTTCGATCTATGAGTCGGCCGCTCAGGATTTGGCAACTGGCCAGAGACGTTTATGGCTAAACTGCTCAGCCAGGTGGCTCCTTCGCAACTCTCTAGTTTCTTACTGGGTCAAGTCACTAGAAACAGATCATGGAATCCGACCTGACACTTAGAATCTTCCCTCCTTGTCGTTTTCGTTCCTCAGTAGTGTGATTCACACATCGTACTTAGCTGGGTCAGGTCTGTTTCGCGATAGGGACTCACATCAGTTTATCCCCTGGATCATGCTAGCGAATCTCACTACGAAGGAAACTTTCACGAGCCTTTGCTCTTTTACAATCATCTTTTATTACATGATTCCAGTAATATATCTCCTCAAATCAATGCATTGAAGGTCACTATATCCAGAGTAGCTATTATCCAGGTAATGGATGTCATAGCGGAACTGGATGACTTGTCGGGGACACGAACTTTTGGTTGGGAGAATTTGGTTAATCCCGCCTAAATGGTAGATTAGTATCTAGGTAGTTCCTCGTTGCATCCATATCACCAGTACACCAATAAGCATACTTAGTCACGTAACAAGCTCTTTACATGTATCTGGCCTACATGATTATACATATGTGGCAATCTTCAATTGGAACATCAGAACAAGACTTCTCAGTCATTTGAGTGGTCCAAATATTGATAATTCGTAGATCACAAAGGGGATACAACGGTATGAAACACGAGATGCAATACTAATTCGGCAAATCCGATGATCAACATAATGTAATGGACACTCAAATAACATGTACTTACGAGGCTTATGGGCGGTACTATAGTTTTCCAGCATGCACTCTGTTCACGCCATAGCAATTACTTCCCCTATCTTTGTTGTCGGGTAGCTCCGCTCAGCTATGAGGAAATCTGAAATCTTGGCAATCGCAGGGTGGCGGGGTTGTAAGCCCAAGAGAAGGAAATTGCCCCACCATGCCACCAAAAAAGTTGCCGATTATCAAGCAGATGCCCATTCGTCTTTGACGACTGTCCACCGAAAATTATTACAAATCCTGTTACTCTTAAGAAGCCTTGAGTCTGATACAAAGAGATTCTTCATTTCCTCCTCCGTATTCCACCAGACTGCCCCTCCCTGCCGACACATTCCCAACCCCAGTCACAATGACATCCCCGCACCGTGATGACCGCGATGACCTCGAAGACACACCCGAGCTGCTCGATGCTGACGATGCGCTTGAGGAAGTCGAGGACGAGGATGGCGATATTGCGATGGATTTAGACGACGAGCCAGAGGAGATCACACTCGTGAACGACAGCATAGCATATTTCGACTCGCACAAGGACTCCGTCTTCGCCATCGCGCAACACCCGACACTGTCGTCCCTCATTGCGACTGGTGGCTCCGAGGGTGATGGTGATGATGCGCCCGGCAAGGGTTACGTCTTCGACACATCAGCCGTTGCCGGCCGGCCTGTCCTCCCACCTAGCTACAATTCCAACCCGAACGCACCGCAGCAGACAAGCACCGTGCTGAAGGAGATTTTTACACTCGAGGGACACAGCGACTCGATCAACGCGCTGGCTTTCACGCTACCGCGCGGACAGTTTCTAGTTTCGGCTGGTCTTGATGGGAGGATAAGAACATACCAACTTGCGATCGACGCGCGGAATAAACCAAGCTTCAAGTTCCTGGCCGAGGCACAAGAGGTGCCCGAGGTTAACTGGCTGGCTCCATGCCCCGCAGTAGAATACCCAAATACAGTTGCACTGGGCGCATCGGATGGCTCGGTGTGGGTGTACACGATCGACGCTTCAGACTCTGCCAACCCACTCCAGATCGTTCAGAGCTATTTTATGCATCAAGGATCATGCACAGCAGGCGCTTGGTCACCCGATGGCACATTCCTCGCGACAGTCTCAGATGACATGTCGCTGTACGTGTGGGACATCTGGGGAGCAGCAGCCGCCAAGGGACTGACCAACGACAACGGCCAAACCGTTGTCTCCCTCACAGGTGAAGACCAAAGATTTGAGGTCCAGGGTGGACTGTTCTCCGTGGCCATCGACCCGAGTTCAGCTTTCGTAGCCGTTGGTGGTGCAGGCGGCGCAATTAAGATCGTAAGTTTACCGCGCATCGCCAACGAGGCAGCATCGCAAGCACAGCCCCAGTCCAGCAAACAGACCAAGGCAAAGGCGAAGGGAGGCAACGCAGGTGGCAGCCAAGCTGGAGTTATTTTGGCTAGTGTGCACACCCAAACCGACGGCATCGAGACGCTCTCCTTCTCGCCGACGCAGAGCTTGCTCGCCGCTGGTAGCGTCGACGGCAGTATTGCCATCTACGACACGGCAAGACGGTTTTCTGTCCGACGTCATATCAAGGAGGCTCATGATGACTTCAGTGTTGTCAAGGTTGAGTTCGTACGTGGAGAGGGTGATGGCTGGCTGTTGACAAGCTGTGGTATGGACGGTGTGGTTCGAAGATGGGACGTCAGAGGTGCGACACCGAGTGGAAATATTGGGTTCACTGCGGCTTCTGGCTTGAGCAAAGAATGGCGAGGTCACAGAGGTGATGGCGAGGGTGGTGGTGTGTTGGGCTTCGTCCAAGGCACTACTGGAGAGAGGATCGTCACAGCTGGTGATGATGGAATTGTGTTGGTTTTTGAGGCCTAAAGTCTAAGGACTGCCCACTGCTGATGGATATGGTGACCATAAATACATACTAGCTAGATGGTAGATGGTTTATGAGAACATAAACAAAAGCGTTGCTAGCAAACACTCGCACAAATATGTAAGGACTGACAGCGCAACCAAATTCCATGAGTACTGAATCGAGTAATCCTGTCCCATATCGTGACCGACTGAGTAGCCCGACGTCTGTAGGCTTTTAGCATTGGTTGTCTGCCGTAATGTAAGTCACATCTAACCCCTAATTGACGCGGGATGATCCTGCTAGATGATCGGGGCTACGTGCAAGTCTCACGTTTCCTCAACATTAGCCGGGCGCTTTACCCGCACTCAGGCGACATCTCATCCAAGTCACCTGATAGCCACTAATGTTCTTTTTGGAGAAATCGGATACATCACTCACGAAAGCTCACACTCTGGAGATCTTAATCAGTCAGCATGAGATGAAATTGAACACCGAACAGTCGAGGCTATTTCGCAGGCGAAGGGCGCTGGTAATGCTTTGCATGCTAGCGACTCTCGTCTACCTCTATTTTCCACTGATCACTCATCGTTTTGGGGAAGGATACGATGTTCGGATTGGTCCACAGGATGTGTTTAACGATACATTAGGGGTATAAAGCGTCTACATTCTCCTGTTTTACCCTATAGTAACAATATCGCAGTTCTCGAAGGTCTTCGTTATCAGCCGCCCCGTCAGGTCAGACCGCAGAGATGCTCTAACCCTCGCCGGGGCAGTCAGTAACCTAAGCTTTGAGTGGATTGACGGCGTGGACGGAGATACTGTGCCTGAGCGCGTGTTGCCCCCTGATGGTCACGAGTGGAGCGCAACGTCGACTGCGGCGAGAGGGTCCTGGAGAGCGCACATGAATGCACTTCGTTCTGTGGTCAGCCAGAGTCTGGAAAGTGCACTTATCATGGAAGATGATGTGGATTGGGATGCGAGACTGAAAAGTCAGATGACGATATTTAGTCTTGCTTCGAATCAGTGGCTTGAACATTCGAGGTCGGACTCCAGCGGCACTAAGAGCGAGGATGAGAGTATTCTAAATTTTGTGCCTCCACCAGCCGTCGGAAAACGGGAGTCTTCAAAATGGGATAAAGAGGAAGTTGCTCGACTCTCTATTCCCTTGGACTGGCACTCACGCCCTGCTGCAACAAGCAGTCCGTACGGTGATGGATGGGATGTCCTTTGGCTGGGACACTGCGGATCCGAGTACCCAAAACCAGACTCCGGGTTGCCACAACATCGCATCTTCATATCCGACGATTTAACGGTACCAGCGCCAAGACATCTCAAGCCGCACTCCTTCGCCCGGAACGATCCGCTAAGCGAATTGTATCCGCCATATTCCCGTGTCGTCCACGCAGCAAATGGGACAGTCTGCACGCTTGCTTACGCAGTCAGTCAGCAAGGCGCCCGGAAACTATTGTTGCAGTTTGGGCTCCAGGCTTTTAGAAAGCAGTGGGATGTAATGTTAGGTGAATGGTGTGATGGTGCCTACGCCAAACCCTCTCCTGCTGGTGGGAAAAATGCAGGAAATAGCAATATGCCAGTATGCGTAACTGTCCAGCCACCGCTAATCAGTCACCATCATGCCAGGGATGGGGGCTCGGATATCCAGGGGCAAGGAGGGGGTTATGACAGACGCGTTGGGACACCGTACGTCAGGTTTAGTGTGAGGATGAATATGGACAAGTTGGTTCGGGGAGCCGGGTTGGATGAGCTTGTTGACCAGTGGCCTGACGGTGGTGATGTTGGGTTATGATCATACAATAAAGGTCGATGTATTATTCAGGACATTTTTAGAAAATTGACTTGTACCTTTAACCCAAATTAGATCTGCTATAATTGATGCGCATAGTGCTTGTCTAGTCACGTAGGGTGACTACAGGTACTTGTACAACATCCAATAAGGAATAAGGTGACAAGACCTTTATCGTTATTTCGTGCATTTACAGTACTCTGCAGAAACACTCTGCGGCTGGTCACCAATGTGCTACACCATGAGGGTGTGCTATGTATGTGCCTCCCCAATGATTGGAACTCGCATGGCGAGACTATAGCCGTCGGCGAATCAACATTGGGTGGTGCCATGTATGTATGTCTTGCTGCTGTCCACACGAGGATCTCAGCAGCCAACAAACTAACCAAGTCTGAAAGACACGCCTAATTCCGAGGGCGCGTTTAGGTGCGCGTCCAACAACGCCACATAGGCACACTTATCAGCAATAAACCAGTGTCATCTGCAACGATACCATATCGAAGCACTGTGGTTGGGTATGCTCCTAGCTCCTGGAGGCATTCCAAAATCGCGCAGGGTAATACATACGGTAGGTACTTTTGCATTGTGAATATACATGATCGCATTTTAGCGACGTGGGAGAATTCACACTGGTGACATAACCCCAAAAAAAAGTCTTGAGTATTATTGTCGTTGATTGCTTACATTGGGGTGCTATGGGAAGGTCAACCGGTTGGCTAAATACAGTGCGCGTCTCTGAGGAACCACGATGCTCTCGGGGATCTTGGTCACTTGAGACAAGCGAAATTATTTCACCAAGCATTCTCAGACTCAATCTCTATATGGTCGCTGTCAGGGTACGGCTAGGCCGAAGGCAATAGTACAGAGTGATGGGGAGTAACGGGCGTCCCTCCTACGTAGCACCGGGTGGTCACTGGCGGTCTCAGGTAGGGGTGCCCACGGTGATGCATTGATCTCTGCTCCTTCCCTCCTACGTAGCACCGGGTGGTCACTGGCGGTCTCAGGTAGGGGTGCCCACGGTGATGCATTGATCTCTGCTCCTTCCCTATCCTACTTCGAGATGGTCCTTATATAGATAGCTAGGCCGCCGCTTGGACCCGGCATAACAGCAGGGTCGGCGATGCCAAGGATCTTGACTCTCGTCATCCCAAAGCTTCACATAGATTGTAATCATGACTCGGGAGTCTTTTGTCCGAAACACCCCTCCGGCGCCCCACCGGTGTCTTGCGTTCAGTGTCCTGACACCCACTGGTGCCTATGGCATTCTGTTCTCTGACAGTCGCCTCTCTACAATAGCTATAATGTGCAAACGCACATTACATAGGCATCGATTGGCCCGGGATTGTGGTTAGCCCTATAATCTGTCAGTCCAGCACACCAACACTTATCTTTACGGGAAGCGAAAGTGACTTACAAGAATCAAGATCCTCGTTGACGACAGGAGCTAGGCTGCACTTGTTCATATCCTCGATGCTCTGGGTCTTCATCGACGAACAACTAACGTAACAAGGGTCGTCCATGATGGCCTGTAGAGCGCCGTCCTTCCAGCCAAAGATGTAGTCACCGTGCGTGCCGTAACCAGTCCTAAATGGAAATCAATTACACGTACTCTATCTTCAAAGCGGCTGACTCACGTGTCGCCAAAACTCCACACAAAGGGCTGGCTGCCATCTTCGGGCCAGTCTTCCTTATTGTTGAAGGCGGACGTATCCCAAATTGTCTCGTACATGAGTTGTGGCATGGCGACGGGGTGAGAGGCCGGGCAGGGGCCTTGGGACTCGAAGGTGCCACTTTCGGGGTACGACATGTGGTCCATGTGGTTTGGAGAGTCGAGGTTTTTGCCGTCCCAGCATCTAGACAACATTAGCACTCTCTAAGTTAAAAGCATAGAAGAGGTCATGGGATCTCTCACGTGGGGAAACGGATGTTGGCCATGATACCAGCCGGGCATGGTGCGGTCGGGAAATCCTTTGTTTCTGGGAACCGGGTGCTCATGTCTTGCAAACATGTGTAAGTGAGCTGGCGATACTGCTGCGCCTGTGCCTTCGTCTTGGCCTCGACATCTCCGACATACATGCGGAAGCCCTATTTCACTTTAGACGAATGTTATGTGAGTGTTGGGATCCAGATTGGGAACTGACGGGCTGGAAAGCAGTGACCTTGGTCTGCTGCTGGTAGTCGGCGAGCTGGTCCTGCATGTAGTAGACTGTCATGCCGCCATTTTGACCCTCGAAACCAGCATTGGCCTTCTGTGGGACTCGATGATAGGTCCCGTTCCTTGCCCTGAAGAACAAGACCGCAGTCCAGTAGTTGGAGAAGTCGTCGGATGGCTGGCAAGTTGTGCAGGTTGACAGAGTAGGTGGGTCGTGGTTGGCGTGATCCCTTCAACTGGGGTTAGCATTTTCCATTGTAAGGGGAATTACACGGTGATTCGGAAGTCCTTTGTTATCTCTTAAGAGCAGATACTTCTAACGTAGCTCTGGAGGGGAGCTTTTACTCCTAAGACAGCCTGAAGGGGGGAGAAGTGACAGGGGAATCACATACATGGTCGCGTTGAGTGAGTTCTAGACTATCAGCTTGTATGATTAAAAACCAGCATTGAGGAAGAAGGACTTACTCCTCCAATGATCTGATGAACGTGGGGAGATGGCACCAATCCTGGGTTGACCAAGGGATCAATGCGCTGAACGACGAGCTGCGAACATCCGAATCGGATCAAAGCATGAGATGGCGCAACGAGCGCCAGTCCGGCGAGAGATTTCCAATGCATCTTGTCTTGTTGGCGATACAATACCGCGCAAGTCTTAATGGTACAATTAACAGGAATTCATGTAATAAACAACAACGGACTCAGAGCCAAGGCGGTTCACCGCACACGGGAGCGACCCCTTTCTTATCCCTCCCAACATCTGAGCGGCACCAGGGAATAAATGCCGCGATCCGAGCAGACCGGGCTATATAGAAAGGAGTCCATCTATGGATAGTAACGTTGATATAGGACGTGTCGAGATTGGGTCATGATCGACGTTGATGTGGTCCAATCTGACACATCCCGTTGAAACTAAGGAAACATGAGATCAACCGTTAGTTTGACGGCTAATTTCACATACGGGCAACTGCCGTACCACCTGATCCTGGGGCCAATATATTCACTCCGGCAGAGTTGGAGGATAATATCAACTAGTGTAGGGTATATATAGATAGAGTAAGTAGTGAACGTTACAAGAGCCGGACCAATTATGAGCCATTTACGATGCCAATCACTACGTTTATTATAAAAGAGCCCAAAAATGGAGTTGATTAATATGACAAATTGCGATTGTCAAGGTATTGACAACTGGTACTCATGATAGCGATGGAAGTAAATAAAAAGAAGCAGAATCAGGAAGTTCAAAGGATTCTTTGAATAAAATGGCAAAAGATATGATCAGAGTGGGATTCGAACCCACGCCTATTACTAGACTAGCATATTTCAAGAATGCACCTGAAGCTAGCGCCTTAGACCGCTCGGCCATCTGACCTTGATGAACCAGTTGAGATGGATTTTCCCATCTCATTTCGCCAACCTTGATTGGTGCTTCTGTGTGTCTGAAAAATATTCTCGTTAAAGTCTATCAAGTAAGTAGTATGGGTAAGTCGTCGAGTAATGTGGTTGGTAACATATCGCGGGTAATGCTCCATCGGGGGAAAATCCTGCAGCGGGGCATCACTTTTGCTGTGACAGCGGGCTTCTGATAAGCCGCAATGCGGATCTGGCTGCAGAGACCCACATCATCCAATACTACGAGACTTCAGGATTTTTCAGTATCATATGACAAAAAGTTCAGTGTGTATCGTGAGTCATCAACGAAATTTCCGTGTATTTCCACAGTTTCGAGCTCTAGGAAATCTCTGATGTTGCAAGGATCGTTTGGAATTCCGTATTCCGAGAGTAGATTGTCCGGGGGGTGGACAGAATAAACGGTGCATTAAGGGTGGAATGATATGAGATAGCTGTTATTCTATAGTAGTAGATCAGGTATCGCTTGATGATCCTGCCTCAGTTCGCCGTTTCACAAATCAGAGCAGCATTCCAGGGTGCTCGTTGCATCCGGCGGAATGGCTAGATCCAATGTCATGCTGGAAGTGGCTAGTAATTGATTCAGTCATATGTTAGTGTACCGATATTAACATGATACTAAAGTCATGATTTATTGTGTATCGTCCAGGAGCTCAAGATGGATGGTTCGGAATCAAAACTCGGTCCCGTTTGGTAGCAATCTTGTCCATTTTCGTTCTCCTGAATATCGTATTTGATGACGACTAGGTTCTGTGTTGCTGTCTAGAGCGCCAGATCCACGACTCCACGGATACCTGTCTGCAGCTCTACTCCTGCAGATGGCGAATCCCACGGAGCAGATGACACAGCGTACAGAGGATCACGAAAGTCAACGAGAAAGTCCACTGGGATACACCGAGACCACCGAGACAAGTACGGACTGAGTACGTGTAACAAATTATCAAATTATCAAGTACGACACTTTGGTGTCCCTCTCGTGCGGATGGATCCCTTACAGAGAGTCTCCAATACGCAGCAGAGTGCGCGTTCGTCGGGCTGTAAGAAATAAACACAGGTTGTACGCAGGTCTTCTCGCAAACGACGCCGGTATTAGGCTGCGAAATGGAAGTTTCTATAGAAAATCAGTTGGAAATGCTGAGTGATGCATCTCCTAGCATGTGCCGTTATCTATAGTCGGTGGCTTCTCTCTATTGACCAATCAGAATACAGTTCTGAATAGCAATCAGGCCTTCTTTTAAATAAAAGAAAAAAGTAAAACCCATGACATAACTGTAAAATACGGGTAAATGTACACCGCAGTAGGGTCATGCGCTTAGAATATTCCCGGCACATGGATCTCGACAGCCGAAGAATATGCTGTCTCCATGGCACCATTGCGATGGGGTTACACCCAACGGACTTCCAGAGAGTCCCACTAACATGTCAATCAAATTTACACGAACAATAGCCTCAGTTCCCAGGCCATATAGAATACATTTAGAAGTGCAAACGAAGAGGGGTGCGTGAACAATTAATGATTGCTAGTACTATCTACACAATTTGCTGTAATATTCATACAACTCCAGTAATGGCTGGCTTACATAACCCAATATCCTGATGACAAAACGCTTTGGATTCACCAAAATCCTAACTCTGATTGCCCAAATGATCATTTAATCAATGTTCGAGATTATCACATAGTGGTGTAGACTGTCGTTTCTTATGAGACCAACAGTAACGAAATTATGAAAAAATGACAATGCGCAAGCATAAAGACCAGTGGTGAGATGTGTCGCAACTTGAGGGTTTGCCCAGGGGCTTGTAACGCATCGTGCCATCTCTACCTCCATCGCCATGCCATGGCCGGCCTAGTGCTTCTGCCGACCTGTGGCAGCACCAGTTGTCCCGTTCCCAGCCGCGACAAGAGAAGCGACGAACGAAGCTGCCTCGCCCGCGTCCTGTTTTCCGTATGTCAGATGTGCCTGCTTAATCTGACTCCCACCTTGGCAAATGTTATCGTCCGCATGGCAGATGATCTTGGTTTTGGCGGCCGGGACGCCCTGGACAGGTTGACCGTTATCTATGGAAAGGAGTACAGGTCAGTTTGTCATAGTCTTGCGACGAGAAATGGTGGTCATTGGGATGGCATACCAGGATCTCCGAAGCACAGCGCTGCCGTCTTGCCAGTGGTCGCAGCAGGCAGCGCCTTCGCAGCATTGTGCACAAGTTGACAGCCTTGCGAGTATCCTGCCATGACGATATTGGATTTAGGGCACGTCGATATCGCCTTAGTAACCAAATCCGCCCTGTATTCCATGTCAGCCAGTTACTCAAACCATAATCCACGACTTGGTTTAGTGAATCTGACATAGTTTTCGAACCCGCCTTGTCACCCCCGTCCAAGAAGCCAGGCACATCAGCGGGATATTCAACCCCCTGGACAGCCAAATTCTGAGGGCCAATTTTCTGAGCGATAGCCTGGAAGGTGGGAGGACCGGCAAGGGTGCCTACATTACCCCCCTCGGTGGTGCCACGCGCGAATATAACGATGGCAGATTTGCATGCTCCCTGCATGAGGCCATTTTGTGTGTTTCCCGTGAAGTCCTGGGCTGCTTGGCGGGCTCCGAGGGGATTGGCAAGGGCTGTGCCGACCAGGGCATAGGCCAATATCATTTGGTAGAGCATTGGAGCGTTTAGAGTGAGCGCGAAAACACAGTCTAGATTAATGAAGTTGTACGGGCGAATAAGATATTGACACAAACTACAGCAGCATGAGGCCTTATAGCTGAGGCAGGACGGGTTCACTCAGCAAGGGTTTCATTTCATCCGATCATATGAGCTGCCCCTATTCCCATACACGCAGACCTGGACGTTCTTCGGGAGATGATACCAAAAAGGAAATAAACAAAAAGCCTGTGAGGTTCCTCGGCAAGTAAGACTCGTACTCGTCATGTTGTGTCTGATTCTGTCTAGTGCAGTGCTTAAAAGATATTGCAGGTCCGCATACCGTGGCCTCTAATGATCGCGACTCGATCCCAAATGCGGCCAGATGCTTTGCGTCTGTCCTCATGTCCCCATGCATCGTGAGATGGTACCTTTGCGCAGCCTTCGGAAGAATCTCACAGGGAGATTCCATAGGCAATTAAAAATGTTGCTGATGGGTTTGAAGCAGGGCTGTGTATAGGCATATTTGTTGAGACGAAGATGCGATTGGCCGTTACATGAGATGATTTTCTTGAAACGAGTGTTGTGAAACGTGTTCTGGCTCGAAGCTTGAAGAAACCTCTGTTTTCCGCAAGAGCCTCATACCACGACTACGCTAATCTTTCATCGGCCTTTCAATTACCGTCTGTTTCTACTTAAAGCATTGATGACCACTCTATGACAGTTGCTGACTCGGCCATCCCTTGTGGTTGGTAACAGGGCTGGACGGAAGGTATGGCGGTTGATAGGCACAGGGATAGTACAACTCTTTCCGAAAGCTATATCGTCATTTGCAGCACAAGCTCCATATGCTTTTACAGAAATTTTCTATAATTTCAGATCCAACGAAAAGACCACAAGGAAGCATGGTACAATGGTATGGTGACATTAAGTGCAATTCGGGCAAAGTTAGGTGCATTCGTATGTATAATCGGCTGGTCCAGTTGCAACCACTTGACTCCATCACTTATTGAAACCAACCATTCCGACTCTTAGCCCTAGTCTCTAAGAGATTCGAAGTGGCCTCTCCCCGCAATCTGATCCTCTCCACCGGACTGCCCAACCACGCATGTAGCAATTGATGAGCCCTCGTCACGACCTCGTTATCATTGGGGTCTGATCCCGACTGGAGTAGCTCGTCAGCAATTTCAATCTTGAGGTACTCTTTCAGCCCAATCTTTGTCTTTCCGCTTATCTCCGGTGTCGTAAATTCAAGTGCAACGCGGACGTGATGTTCCCGCGGGGCGATGTTCATATAGTTCTTGAACTTGGGCCAATTTTCATGGTAAGGCGCGTCTTCCGCAAGGAGTTCGTCTAACAGGGATGAAGCATCTGCGACCATGGTTCTGATATGGCTTTCCCAATGTGAGTTAGGCTTGCTAGTTGTGTGCTTTTCTTTGAAGATCTTAAGTTTCAGGGACAAGGTATCGGGAAGGGTTGCAGGTTCACGGTTGGTATCGCACTGCCATTCATCCGTACGAAGACTCTGCACGCGCGTGAGGACGTGCTGAAGAACTGGGAGACAGTTCGTAAGCCAGATTGTCTTAGGGTAGGACTTGGAACGACCGGGAATCAAGTGAGAAAGCAGTTCGTTAAGCTCAGGAGTTCGTGACCCCATCAGAAAGTATTCAACCCATTGGAGGAGGAAGTCTTGTATCTCCAGGACTGATAAACGACCTTTCTCCGGCGAGGGCACTAGTCTCGCAAGAATGTTGGCAGCTTGGTTTATCCCTAGAGGGAAAGCTTCGCTACCCGGATTCGACCATAGTGACAGCCAATGTTTACCAGCGTTAGATCTCAACAGTTCCGGATCATTCCGAACAGCCTCGTTGGTTGCAACTAAGCTATCGCTTGGACACAGGTTGACCGCGGCGAATTGTTTGGCAACCTCGAGATTCGCGCGAGTCCAGCATTCAGCCTCTGACTGGAAGTGCTGCAAAAACAGGCTAGGCACCGCGGGGATCGTCGGTAAATAATTGACGGAAATATTAAATCCATGCCGCTGAATGAATATTGCATTCCATCGACGATTATTGTGTCCTGATTCGACAATTGTAGGTTCCAGTATACGCTTCAAAAATTGCTGGCGTCGGGGAGAATTGGGCTTCCACTTGTTCAGAGCGGACATAAGAAGATTTAGAATAGGTGTCTCTTCAGCCACCGCTGGTAGAGGAGCATCACCAGCCTCTGCTGCTGTCCACTCCTCTTCGGTAGTTGGGCGTCGTTCGTTCATGGACGCCGCCAAGGGAGTTACATACTCCTCTAGCACATCAAAAACAGTCGATTCGAGGTTTTGGTCTGTGTTGTCTGCAAGAATTTCCAGCAAGCTCTCGACGATAGCGACGCGGATATCAGCATGAGACGCACATTTCAGCAATCGGACCAAGATGTTACACGCAAATTGCTGATCGAGAAAATTGGCCCTGCTCAGCATCTGCACGATCATCTTGACAGTCGTCACCTTGACTACTGGCTGGAAATACTGTGACGCGTCGTCAGATGCCGCTGATGGGAGACCAGTTGATGTTTTTTGACTCGGAACTTGCGGCTGAGCGGCTTTTGCTGCTCGTTTCTTAGCTTGCTCCTGGGCGAGTTTCTGCGAAGCCTCCTCAACGCGAGACGACAGTCCATCGAAGAAACTATGTGCTTCTCTCGCTGATAGACGCCGCAAAAAGCGAATGCTAAACAAGTGTCTGTGCCATGAGCTGTCATCCTGCTGGCCCAGCACGACCTGCTGCACCAACTCGCAAGCAAGTACAGGCCGGTCACCGCGAGTTACACACTTGGTCACAGCCATGGTTGCCTGGCGTACATCAGGGTCATCTGTCTCATTTTTGGCAAGACGCGTCATCAAAGATCTGGCTAATTGCACAAGAAACTGAACAGGCATGACACATGACAGCATTTTGATGCTTTCCAGTGGCTGTGATACGTCGGTTATTTTGCTAACCCGTTCCAGGAAGTCTTGATCGAGGTACAAAGCCGGAAACCTAAGATCATCTTTCGAAGGGAAGGGGTATAGCAGTAGGGAGGCATCTGAGCCGTACTTCGTGTTGATATACGCAATCGCCGCAGCTGCAAGCGCATCTCCCGCCCCTCGTGGGAATAGACGGGAAGAACAATCATCCCAAAGAATCAATGGATAGTCATCTTCCGCGGTCCACGACTTTCTCTCTGAGGAGAACGCTGAATCGATGGTAGGACTTGACCATTTGCTCGATATGCAGTTGAGCATGCAGTCCAAAATGCACTCTGGAAGTTGCCTCCGTTCGATTGGCACTGTCTTCTCAATTGGAACGGGGTTCCATTCGGTAGGGTTTGCGGTGCCATCATCCGAAGGCAGCGTCAACCGTAGTTTCTTGTACGATGGTGCGATGTCGTCCGGGAGAGATGTGTCTGTTCCTTGTACCGCTCTTCGGAATTTAGTCCTCCAGAATCTTGTTGCCTCTTCGGTCGACATTCTCGACCCATTAAGTTTATCGAGAGCGTGGTTCCAAGCCGCATGAACGCGGGTCTTGAATTCGCTTGCATTTGTGGTGAGGTAATGCTTAAGTGCATAGTCGTAGTCGTCAACGAACGGTCCGATGGCTTCACAAGTTTCATCGTCGCTTGGTGGCGGCGACAGAGCCAACGCTCCATCAGCGAAAACGGTGTCTTTGACACGAGATTCCAGATACGGCATGTGCAACTGTCCTTTGAGATCTGGCAGGAGCTGCTGGATGGCCAGTCCCCGAGGCCAGGGTTTCGGCAAAGCGGTGACTGCAGGTCGCACTTTAGCCCGGTAGTCGCGCCATAGATCATCCCGTGCCATGGCCAGTCGGTCCAGGAACTCACAAGTTGCCAGGCCGGGGTTTCGCACGGGCTCCCAGTGAACGAAGGGTCCATAAATATCTCGATAAAGCAGTTTTTCATGACCGTCTCGGAGACCGAATCGCTCTGCTCCCAACAACATGTCTATCGTCGGTTCCCAGATATTGTCGAAAATATCTTGGCTGGGGACGCCGTATTCATGAGCTCTGTCCATGCGGGCACGTATCACCTGCGGAATAAGAAGAAAGACCGAGTTCCAATAGAACCGTACGAATGTTGGCTCGCGAAGACCCATTGACACAGTTTCCAATAGCTGTAACATGACTTTGTTCGCCGCCTCGATATCCGCTTTGATCTTCTCTAGGTCAAATTTCGATTTGGTAAACCGTCTCAATGGGGTTGCACTTAGCAGTTGCAGTCCCTCTTCGGTCAGCATTGTATCCTCTTGGAATATCGCTCTGATAGTTAGTGAATCACCATTGAAGCGCCGTGCCCACAGCAGTGTTTTCCCGTATACCTCGATGGATCCAGCAGCAATGGATAGCAGCAGCGCTGCTTTGGCCCACTTTGCACGATCCTCCCACTCCAGAGCGAAATTTGCTTTGTTCTTTCGATCTTTGATGGCTTTTCTTGTTCGAGGGAGGCACTCCGCACCTTTACTACTCTGAACAGCCCGTGCCGACAGATATGCCAGCATGATCTCTGCGTCACCAAAGCAGTCGCCATCTGGCTCTCTCGACTTAGTAATACTATGTCCGCCGAAGCGGTCGATCGTAATAAAGTCAGCGGCGGGATGGACGCGGAATAGGCGGTTGAGCAACTCTAGAGCGGGCACAGGGGGCAACAGTGTGAACAATTCCGTGTTCCACTTTTGGTCCATTTCCTTCAACCTCTTGTCGCCCTCGTCGTCAGAGCAAGAGTCGAGATCAACTTGGCAAGACTTCGCATTCCTCAGAATTAGCTTCAAAAGTTGGTATCGTACGCTAGGAGACACCGTTTGCAGCATTGATGTCGCCGACTCCAGGTTGCTCGATGTGTGGGCAGGCATCAGAGAGATCAGTATGCCAAGGATATCCTGGAGTCTCCCGCGTCCCTCGCGAGACCGTTTCCATGCTTGGATGGCATAGAAGAGAATATCCTGCTTTCCCCAGCGGATTTTCTCGGAAATACTGGGTTCCTTCTGGATACATTCGAGAATCAGCTCAAGGGCCTGTATATGAACATGGTCAGGCTCTCGCTTGTGTGTCAACCTTCTCAACAGCGGAATTGCCACGGTCTCCATGAACATGTCCTTGTTCGCCTTCAGCGCAATATTGTTTGTAGTGAGTCTTTTCAAGACTAAAATGGTAAATGTTTGGCTCTGGCTCATCAGATGACGTGACATGTTGAGCTTCTTTCCTTCGCCTTTTCCTGGGAACATAGCGGCAATGGCTCTCGCTTCAAATGACGTGGCATGGGCATCGCATGCCTTGCGAGCCAGTCGGTGGTTCTCAGCATCAGACCATGCGAGTGCCGTGGCCGGCGTGCAGGCGGGAACAATGCGTTTGTAATGTGCTATCAATGGACGCGTGTCCGGATTCCGCGGCACATCAGCTCGGTTTCCTGCCGTATTGCAAAGCGCATCGAACAGCGAAGTCATGCATCTTTGCCTCACTTCCACAGCTGAGCGCGCGGTGCATGAAGACTCCAGAGTCTCGCAAAAGACGGCTACTTCATCAACCGACATGCTTGCCATCAGAGCCAGAACTCCATCTGTCTTGCCGACAGCATCCCATACCGCGGGGAAGCCGTTATCGGTACGTAGCCATTTTCCAAAACGACGAATGGCTACCTTGCGTGCAAGAACTGAGATGTTTTGCTGGAGAACGGCTGCGACGGCGTCGGGTTCCTTGCAGACCGAAAGCCAGACATGAAAGACGGTTGGGAAGACAGCGCCTGATGCAACACTGGTGATGAGATAGTCTGAAATATATTTCCAGTCCAATTCAATAAGAAGGGACTGGAAGTAGGCAACAAGCTCAGCTGGAGCGCTGTTGCGGAGTCTGGCGTTGTCTAAAGTGGCCATGTCGGCGACGGTAACTGACTTAGGCAATCAAATCCTCAACACAACATAACAGATCAGTGAAGTTCAGTAAATTCAGAGCAAACCGGTCATCAGCAGATCGGTTAGGGGTTATGGTTGTTATCTGTATATGATTCTTTAGCAAATAAATCCGTATCCTCTTGTGCGGATAGAGGGGTTTGGATGGGAGACGAACGAATGCTGTGCCACAGCTTCCCAAAACAATTTCAGTCAGCGTATGCGATGAGTCTTACGGTCAGGGGATTAAGCCACCAGCAATTCATTATTATTATTATTAAATACGCCGTAGGCTCGAAGCCCCCGGTACCTCTACTAGTACTCCCGTATGTCAAACCGTGCCCTAATGGCTGGACTAAATACATACGCTGCGTCGTCGGTTCGCCCTATTGGCGACTGCGTTACGTCCACTACCATACTACGTTGGTTCTCAACGTACCAACAAAGTCCCCCCTGAGAACCAGCAATTCAAAGTCAGACAAGAATGACGTTAAGCGCTTGCCGCTTATGTGCTTGCAGCGCGACGGATCGCCTGCCTGGCGGCCATAGTTGGTGCATCCATCGCGCGGATTTACCTTAGCCCCTG
Organism: Pseudomassariella vexata; assembly: GCF_002105095.1. Lineage (NCBI taxonomy): Eukaryota > Fungi > Ascomycota > Sordariomycetes > Amphisphaeriales > Pseudomassariaceae > Pseudomassariella > Pseudomassariella vexata. The sequence goes on from NW_024467983.1 coordinate 130,686, forward strand.
CAGGTAGAGCAAAATATGAGGAAATGAGACAGGAGAATTGCACGTGATATTTTTACGTGGTAATGAAGCATTTAGGGCTAATGATGGTCCTTCAACTTGGTAGTGAGTGCATTTGATAGGAAAACAAAACATTTGTAGATTCTATCAACACGCAAAGTCTGGAACATTTGCACGACTGCATCACCTTAGAGTAAAATCACGGGCCGCTCCAATCCAGCAAACACCACCCGGAGCACCGTGCGTTTTATGCTGATCTATCCCAATACCACTGGCCACTTCCGATTGTCATGTAGCAAGCATTAAACAAAATCAAACGTGTAAGAATCGAATGATAGACATGATTTCCTATGTTGAGGAACCCTCAGTATCTCCTCAAGCTACTGTCGTCAACTGAGCGGCCAGTTCTGCACTTCAGAGAGTACGATACCCTGTTACGACCTTATAAGCTTGTTGTACCGGCTTAACAACGCCTTCCACGGTATCCGTACGTACGGCACAAGAGAAAAGAGAAGAGCCAATACAGTCAGTACGGCCAGATACGCAATTGGAGATGAATACATTTCTCAAAATAACAACCTAGGCTTGCAAAGAGAGCCAAAAGGAGTTAATCTACTGCTTAAAGTATATAATTTGGGTGTGATCTAGTTCGGGTGTGTTTTCCTATACTAATTAATAAGTTACTCGATCAAACATTTGGTGTTTTCAGAGTTGACTCTATGCAAATGGGGTCCAATGCAAAAGGGTGTCGATGCGGGGTAGTGCTGTCACAACCACGACTCCAAAGGACTTCGGGATATATTCATTATGATCATTGCTGTCAAACACATCTTGAACTGCATAGCTCTTATCCAGAAGCTGGAAACGGTATCATACTCTCCGCCCCCGTGTCTAGCATGTACTGAAGTCCTTCCATTATTTGAGAAAGCAACAGTGTGTTCCAGTTAACCTTCGCCATCCATACACAATCGATAATCTGCACTCTCGCCCACTGCCGTTCAAGTCACTAGTGCACGACCTCTACATGGTCGTCCATGTACACAACCCTCTCGGTATGCGCGACCGTTATGGGAGTCTTGATATTGTTGTCGGGATTCTGGAGCTTGGAATCCTGAGCCATGGGATCCTGGACATCCTGGAGGATCCTCTCATCCTCAGTGGGGTAGGCGTGCTTCCATACGGTTCACAGCAAGTGCTTGAACAAGCCCTACATGGATTCAATACTTCGTCCCTTGAGTTCAGGCAAGCAGAAGTAGATGAAGATGAGACTGATGTAGCAGGTGACGGCGAAGAAGAGGAACCGTATGCCATCTAAATTCAGCCTGTAGTCAATTCCATGGGTTGGTAGTTTTTCCGTTCTGAGCGGGATTACTTACAGTTCTTATCATACGTGGCGTGGCATAAGTGATGCCATAGTTGACGAGCCAGTTGGTGGACAGACATTCACACATGCTGATGGAGCGGGTTCTCGGATGGAGGAGCTCAGCGGCGGTGACGTATGGAGCGACGGGGTGGTCAAAGGACCATCCAAAGGCGTAGCCGTAAATCCTGAGGAATGTTGTCCGCAACTCTTTTGGCGACGACATACCAGATAATCCCAACGATGTCCCTCGTAGAAGTTCCACCACCAACAGTGGGATTGGCGAAGTGAACGTAAAGCGCAATGTAGAGCATAGCGGCGGCTTGACTCGTCGGCTCCGATCATGAGCAGCAGTCGGTCAACGCTTGGAATGAACCTTGAGTGTAGACGGGCGGACAAGTTACTTAAATAGTCAATTCCCAAGAGAAAGAGCCGTGAGACAGAAACATTTCATGAGTCGCATTTTATATCTACCATTACCAGTCCATCTATCATTAACGCCTCTATGTCCTTTCCGTCTATGCGCAGCACCAGAATGGCTGTCTAGTACCAATGCAAGCTACATAGAATTTATCCCAAAGACAAACCACAATGTATCGAGATCGTCCTCAACGTTCGTGAAGTCATCAGCTCGGCCATCGTCGAGTTTTACCCCTTATTCCTCGTCGTCAGTGTCAGGCGGGTGCGGTGTTCCCTTGGGACTGTTGAGCCATTCGATATGTCTCAACCGTCTTCGGACTTCCTGCTCCTTGAGCTCCTTCTTGGTCTTCTTTCTCTTCTTCCTCCCCTTGAACTTCATGTCGCTGTTATCCTCAGTACCACTGTTGACAGCGGAGCTGACAGCGCTAGATGCAGCTGTGGACGTAACGCCCGATGTGAGGCCAGAGTTGGAAGGAGATCCCTCAAATCGTGAAGCATCGACGGCCGCATTGCCCTTCATGGTCATACGCCCGTCGTTGATGTGCCACTGCTCAGACGCCAAGGCGCCAACGAATTCCTCGTTATGAGAAATCATGACTACACCTCCCTTGAAGTCACGGATGGCAATGGCCAAGCCGCCCAGCGAGTCACGATCCAAGAAATTAGTCGGCTCGTCGAGAACAAGTAAATGGGGGTTGTTCCACATGGCACCGGCGATGACGACCTTGACCTTCTGTCCACCAGAAAGCGAGCCAATCTCGTTGTGGTTTGCAATATCAGGGTCGAGGCCCAAGTCTTCAAAGTGCTTGCTGATGACGGTGGGCTGCAGTTCACGATAACCAAGACCTTCACGCGACGCTTCATGGTCATCGAATTCTTGGACCAGCTTGTTGAATCCCCATTCGATAAGAGTCTCGCGGGAAACTTGGGAGTTGTACTTAGGAAGCGTGGCTCTCCATTTTCTACGATAACATTAGCATGAAAAGAACGAAGCACGGTGGCAAGAGGTTGGGGCTACTTACACCTCGTACTGGAAGGACTTCTTCCACTTCTGCCGACCGACAAGAGCCTCTAGCTGACGGCTAGCATTGCCGTCGCCGAGATCAATGAATTTGTCCATCTGCTCGCGGTCCTTATCGGAGAGAATGCGAGTCTGCTTGAGGAAAACTTCCCGATCGTCACCGTTGGCGTAACGCCATTGTAGGTACTGATTGGGGGTCTTCTCAAGATGCATTTCAACGTGCTCCAGAGCATGCTGCTTGATGTACCCAATACGCAAGTTCGGATGCTTCTCGACTCTGCCCGCGGTTGGGACGACCTCGCCAGTCAGGATTTTGATCAGAGTTGACTTGCCAGCACCGTTGGGACCAATGACGGCAACTCGAGACGAGAGCGTCAGTTGGCAAGTCGCATCACTCAATGAAGGCTTAGGAGCTTTCGGGTATTGGTAGGAAACGTTGCTCATGCGGATGATTGCTCGCGTCTGCGACTTGACGCCTGACAAGATTCCGGGTGGCGGGAACTTGAACTGGACGTTAGACGCAGAAAGCGTGTAGTAAGCCTTGGCTTCGGGCCTGATGTTGACGAAATCGTTCAAGTTGCCCTTGAAGTGGCCTAGCTTCTTGCCAGGCTCGTAGTGATAAATGTCGGTCGTGACGTTGTCCAGGAATCCGGAGTCGTGGGAAACGATCAAGCTGGTGATGTCGGTGTGGGTCTTCAGGTAGTTCTCCAGCCACTTGATGTTGGCAACGTCCAAGTGATTGGTAGGTTCGTCAAGCAAGAGCACATCAGCCTTCTGCAACATGGCTCTAGCCAATGCGAGCTTCATCTTCCATCCACCAGACAATGAGCCGACCTTTTGAGATTGGCGGCCCTCAGGACCAGCGGTAAATCCGAACTCGGCCAGAACTTCGGAGATCTTCTCTCTACCCGCCGAAGCGATAGTAGGATCCTTGGCCATGAAATCCAAAATGGTAATGTCGGTATCTTCACCCTGGTTGTGCTCAACGTAGCACGTGCGAAGAACGTCTTGAGGCGGAAATCCTTCAAGCTTGCCGCCTGCAATGCTCTTCATCAGGGTCGACTTTCCAGCACCGTTTCGACCGCAAAGACCGTATCGGTGACCCTTGAGGAGGCGCAGGTTCGTGTGAGAAAGAAGAAGCATGCCACCATAGGCAAGCGAAAAGTCGGCATTAACAATTTCAGTCTCGCCATCGTCCTCCCTCTCAGGAACACCATACTTGCGGTGGTCCTCGTCCACGTAGTATTGCTGGACGGAAGATGCAACGGATTCATTGGCACCGTCCTGGCGCATCAGGCCCTTCAGGTACGGGGCGATCCTAGCTGTGATGCGGTCCACTTGACGGTGGTTTACATCTTCGGCGACCATGCCGCAGACGTAAAGGCGCGCGTTCTTGAAAAATTCCAGATCGCACGAAAAACCTCCGTTTTTCTTGATGACGGAGTCCAGCACTTTGGCAACATCTTCGGCAGAAGTTCTCTCCACGATGGCTTCATCGTGGCCAGTCGCCATGGCCTTGTCCATGACATCCATGGCACGTTGTGCGAGCTCACGCACCTCTGGCAGTGAAGCTCTGTCATAGACACCTTTGACACCAGGCTGCAACTTGGGCAGGAAGATACGCGCCTCGATAGGGTCGTGGACCAACTTGGTCAAGTTTTCGGTGATGACAACGCTCTGGCGTAGCACCTCTTGTGTGGTAGAAGGGTTGTTGAGCGTACGTTCGAGGAAAGGCGTAAGGAGGGCGAGAACAGGAGAAGTGACAATGGCAACGAAGGTCGTCTGCGAGAGGGCATGAACAGCCTTTTGGAGTGATTGAGTTGATGGATGGTGCATGGTCTCGATCAACAGAGGGATTCTGGGAGCAACATCGTCGTTGGACAGGAGTGTGGTGAGAGACTGCATGGTGACCACGGCCTGCCTTTCGACATCGGCCTTGAGGTCGTGCATGTCGCCTTCAACGATGGGAATGAGGCTGGCAAGTTTTGTTCCCATGGCTTCGCGGAGGGTATCCTTCTCTTGTGCTTGTTCCTTAGTGCTGCCAATCTCCATCTTGGCCTTGTCAGCCATCTTTTGTATCAGCTTCAATGCACCGACTCTGCCTTGCCATTTGCCCGTCCTCTTGAGCATGTAGGCGATGAGTGCTGGCAGCAAGCCCACTACCATGGCCTCGGCGCTGAGATGGCCAAAAAGCGCATCGATAGCGTATTGCGCTGATTCCTTGACGGCAGTGCCTTTGTCTGACAGGGCATCGAGTGCGGGGGCGAGCATGCCACCATCTTGGAGAAGAAAGATGAACTCGCTCAAGGGCTGTCGTGCGGGCATCTTCTCGAAGAGGGCGCCTAGGCAGTTCATACTTCCTTCGCGTCTCCCAGCTGACTTCTTATCGGCCACAGCCTTTTTGATCTCTGCGAGGACGCCATACTTGTTGACACCTTGAAAGCCAGTTGTGTTCAGAAGCAATTCGCACAGAGCGTAGGAAGCATCGACCGAGGCAGCAGAAGTTGGCGCAGTGAAAATCGTGTGGATAATTGAAGAAACCTCGTCTTGGGTTGGTGGGGGAGGGGTTTCGCCGGATTTGGCGACCATGGTCGGCGGCGACGTAGGGTGCGGCATTGTGATGGAAAGTGTTTAGGGAATGACTTGAAACACACAGAGCAAGTATGGGCGAACAAAGAGCCTCAAGTAGAGAGGCTTGCGCTGGATACAGAGGAAACCAGCAAATGCCCAAAATGCCCTCGACCACGGGCAGGAAAAAGTGTAGTGAGACTGAGACCAGCAAATCTCACTTTCGCAAATTGTCAGAAATTCTGGTAGAGGGTGGCGGTGCCCCTTATCCGGCTAGCGGAATGCGGTCCTCTTCAAAATCGATTTTTTTTCTTATCGCTGTAAACCTTGGCACAAGGCCAAGGATAGCATGTGGGACAGGGCATAGACCATCGATGCGCCGTTTCACCTTTCGCTTTCCACTTTCCTCCAGTTCCTACTGTGTAAAGTCCATATGTCAGCACTGAACAAGCGGAAAAAGGGACGTCGAAAATGCGAATTTCGGTATGAGTATTGTCGTTTCTCGTAGGTTTTGTCGTTGAAATTCGACAAAGTCAAGAAGTAGACAGCCGCTATAGTGCGTGACTGGCGTTCAGAGGATGTGACTAAAAGTAGTATAGTGCGTAGGCATATTCCCGGCTCCATACAAAGGTAAAAGGCGTGTTGGGCATCAAGGACATTCCCTAGTGCAAATCTGGACCTAACCTCAGGTCCCACATTTATATCAGAAACTCAAGCTTGTAACCACAACTAGTCAGCTTAGAGTATTCCAAGAACAGGCAGCGGTTCATAAATAACACTCTGTCCTCAATCGTCAACTCAGGAAGTCGCTGCTCTTCGTAACAACAACCCTGAAGGAGCGCATACGACCATGGCACTAACCCAACTTTTCCTCCAAAGCAGCGACAACGCAGACAATAGCATGTAGGCATACTTGTATTCAATGGCATGGTTCGATGATAAATAGTCGTAATGTAAGAGTTCACGGAAATTAGCAACTCAGGCAGACTCCTCGGAACTCAAATTAAATAAATAAGCTAACCAACAACTTGAACTTTCAGAAGGTGTGTTACACTCTGACAATCACGACTTTATACAAACTATTCAAAACATTGAGATCTGACCCATTCATCGTGTGGCGTTATATCATCTCTGGTTACTACGGAGTGATGTCAGGACTACCGGCTTCAATAGACCTGAACGTAGTTGGGCAGACCCATGGTTTCGCTATTCCGGAAAGCCTTGAATTTAATTGGTGATAACTTGAGCACCATCTCGCCAAGCTCAGCTACATCAGTCAAATCCTCAGTTCTTAGTGAGATATACACCATTACTTCTCTATATCTCGAAATGTAACAGTTGACTAGACTCGGGCATAATAAGCTGTAGCAACCTAGAAAGATCCTACTTCAATCCCTAGTGTCAGCACAGAAATAAATACCGACAGCATAGTGTTTTGATGGAATACTTATCAGAGGATAGAGAGTATTAAGGGGTAAGAAGTTTCTGTAGTCGTACGCTGGAAACAGCATAGAACCTTGAAGCAGCCCAACTTGCAGTTTTGCATTGTCCTGGGAGAGTGACAGGAAATTTCAGGATTCAGGGTCAATTTGAATATTGGAATGCGTAGTCAAGTAAATATAGAACAGCGGCTTTATAGTCGATCATTATAATTAACCTACGAATCGTTCATCTGTATTATAACACAAACATAGTGACATAGGAAGATCATGATACATCTGATAGTCAAACTCAGTACTCCACTCAACCACGAACACCTTTATCAAAGCAATCACACCAGCAATATCGAGCTGTCGTTTCAAATCAGGGCGTCTCCAGAAGTAAACCTCATCGATCTGGGCCATGTCCCAGTCTTCAACAAGTGCCCGCGCAATATCCGTGACGATCCGCACAAGGTCCCCCGAGTTACCCTCCCCAGCTAATACTGCCGATGCGGCCATGTCCCCCATATTATGCCTCACAAACTGGGGATCCCATCCCCTCTTATCCATCAAATACGGCTTATCCCTAACAGTCTTCTTCAGCAACGCCGCAAGCTGACCACGATACGAGTCTAACACCGGCTTTGCATAAGCAAGCAGGATATCTCTCATTCCCCAATGTATACTCCACCCCATCGAAGTCCAAGGCAGACAGTCTAGAGCATGTTTAATAACCTCATGCTCCTTCTTAGGCACAATCATATTGACACATCTCTCTCTCTCTCTCTCCTTATACGGTAGCCGCAACTGCATAATATCCATCGGCATAGACATATGATCTAGGCTCCCTGCCCTTGCAAACAGAAAACCGACCTCGTATATCTTACCGCCCATCATGCCATACAAATCCCTAGCCTCTGAATGGGTCCAACATTATCTAGACAATAGTAGTGAGGAATAGATCTAAGTTGACAGTTCAATTTAGGTGTCCATAAGGAAATGGTTGACTTCGATGAGGCAACGCTACATTCGCATTTTAAGTGGTACTAAATAATGAGATATCAGGCTGAGGCAGCCAGGATGTTCTGATGGTCACGCCTCCAGGGCTGTTCAGGTGCCGCTTCTCTGTGCAACAAGGTTGCATCAACGTTTATGTCGTCGGGCGATCTAGAACGGTCCAGTGAGACTCCACACACCACAAGTACACTTCTCACGGCTAAGCCAAAAAAGGGAATATTAGGCATATTCGGTACTTAATTAGATTACTGGTCTCTTCATTATTTGGGCTTCGTATCTCATTCGCTGAGGCTTCGCATGGCGATATACTGATGTTGTAATTTTAACTACGCAAGCGACCACTTCTCACCGTACCAGTGAGTGTTTCCAAGGTTGGCAACCACCCAACAGACACTATGAATAAGATAACAGCCGGGTATCTATAGGAACAGCCAAGGAGAAGCTTGCCTAGGAATTTCGCCTAGATTGCGTTGTGTACCATGGACCAGTCATTCGTTATCATATTGAGAAATGTTTGCCGAAAATTTCCTACCTAATTGTGCCTCTCACTCGACTTCAAACAAGTAAGCTTCTTGGCCGCTGTCATAGATCTAAAGTTTGGCCAAATATTTGGCCAACATCAAGTGTCACCACCACTAGCCCCTACCACACCAAGTAAGCCATAGGCAAAACTCTCATGGCCTCAGCATGAGAGCCATATACACTTTATCATAAACATACGGCGAAAAGGAAGGAAAACAGTTACAATGTTAACATACCCTTAAAGTAAAGGCATTACAGAAGGCGGAGAATTGATCGCCCAGACGGCTATATTGAACATAGTAAACGGGACTATTAGAGTCGACTAGGTTAATCAGTTTCAATAATGAAGCCGCGAGGACATTGACCAATTAGCCGACGTAAGCAATGAAGGGGCAAAATTGGAATCAATTTGGCAGTTGTTTCTGAAACACCCATAAGTCTGGCCATCAAGTGGGGTGTAAATGATGAACGTTCAGTGAAGTGCATCAAGTCAAACAAGGCCCAGAGCTGTCATGGTCAAAGGTGTTTCGCCGCATATCTACTGCAATTGAGTAGTATACATCGCCTTCATCCTTACAGATGTCCAGAAAAGCGAAAAAAAAAAAGGGTATCGTACAGCTTCCACCCGAACGGGAATCCCAGAGCCGAGCCTATCTATTCCATTCTCTCGTACCGTTCCCTTGCCTTATCCTTGGCTTTGGCCACAAAATCGGCATAATCATTCCTCGTAGCACGGGCAGCTTGCTCGGCCGCGTCGCCAATCTTACCTCCCTCAGCGCCCAGTCCAACACCAGGTGCGTATGCTGTGCTCTCGATGATGTTGGTCCTCCCTTCGCCTTCTGCCCCCAAGCCTGAGCCAGCACTCCAGCCCATCTTAGCCAACAGGCCAGCACCCTTCGATATAGCTGGCTTGCTTGGTGCCGCTCCTTGGAAACTTGGGTCGTTCTCTTTTGCGGCTGCTGGGTTGTTTCGTGAGAGGTGGGGCTTTGGCCTATTCGGCTGATTGTGTGCCTGTCGGCGCTCCTTGGCCCGGTCTCGATAGTTGGTAGTGGGCTCCTTTCCAACTTCCTTTAAGGCCTTGATTGCCTTCTTGATTAGACTGGCGTCATCCAAGTTGGTCTTATGAAGATCGCTCAACGATTCGTGTCGACGGAGGGATGGCTCGCTGATAAACTTGCGTCTACACAAAAGGCAGCACATTCGATCGAGATCGGCATAAGAGACACTCTGGGTCGCAGGTGCGGAAGCGGTTGCCGTAGCGGCTGGGCCAAGTTTATTTGCTCCAGTAACAAGTGTGCCCTTCTCGCCAAGTTCGCCGGCTTTCCTCGGATTCTTGGCTGATGCGCCGTGGAGCTCTGCATGTTTGTTTGCCCATCGTTGTAGTTGAGGGGCCATGGCGATCACTTTCTTGCCGCTAGGGGCAACCAAGTCCTTCTCTGCTTTCCTCTTCTTAGATTCTTTGGCGGATGCGGTCGTCTCGGCGGTGGGTGGCTCTGTTGGCTTTTCCTCGTACAGAGCCTCGTTGAAGATGACGAACTCGCTCGCGTAGACCGATGGGTTCCAGTAACTCAGTCTCAGCGAGGGGTTGTGAGTTGCCGAAAATGTGAACTTGGACTCTCCGTCGGGCACGGTCTTGAAATAGGGGATGAAGACCCCTGAATGTATGTATGCTATCGACACAGTCTTGGAGGCGATGGTAAACTGCGGGCTAGCGTTGAACTTTGCCATAATGGCGCGAGCATCCTCCATTTGGGAGAATTCAGCGAAACCGTATCTACAGCTAGCATCCGAGTGTTTGTCTCGAATTATGAAGACTCGGATCAGTGACCCTGGCTTGGCTCCTAGCCCGCTAGTATTACCTATGGGGGCTGTGCTCTTGAGCTTTGCAGGAGTTCCGGATGGCTGCTTTGATTCCTCGTCCTTGGTGACGTAGAGCTTCTTAATCCCCGTTGCCAAGACGTGCTCGTTGACCGAAGAAGGCAGATTGCGAATGACAAGAAACTGCGATGGTGCTTGCTGAGGGCATTCATCGCTCTTACCATCCAAATGCATGTCTGCAGCGTTCTCAGCTAAACCAATAGGTCAGATTCATCCAAGATTTCAGGGGTTGGAACATCCCTACAGGATCTAGGAGCTTTGCACTGTTTGCAGGTTGCTCGTCGAGAGAAATTTTCAAAGTGGCACTGTTAGGATTAGAACCTAGCACCGTGAAATTAACTCTGGTATTGCTCACCATAGTGCATTGCCAGTCATCCGTAGTCATCGCAAGGGGTCGTCGCTCTCGGCTGTAAGCGAGTGGTACATGAGCAACTGAGCCATCTGCAGCGTATATCTTTAGTGTGGGATAATGTCTCTCGAGAAAGTCGATGGCAGCTTGGTCGGATTTGAATTCAGCGAAGGCATAACAGCGTCGGCCACCTGCGTCTTGTAAGCTTGTGCATTGGTGGGATCGGGTATGGTACGGCTTACCAGTTCTGTCGTCCGACTTGACGCGGACTTCGACAAGACCGGCAGCACCCAATTCTCTCAAGCAAGTATCCACCTGCCACGAAAGTCAGTCAATATCCCCTGGTACACGTGGGCCAAGGCTCCAACACGATAACCACATACGTCTTGTGTGCTCATATTGCCTGGAATCTCGTCCATCTTGATGGTATGATATGGTCGGCCTGGCCCATATCGATAACCCCCGTTTTCGCGATATGATCCGTCGTCCGCAGAATTTTCGGAAGAGTGGTCGCGTGGGCTTCTGTGCCTGCGATCTCTGGGCATGTCCGGATCTCTGTAGCCACGACCTCGGCCTTGGTCGAGCGAGCGGTCTCTTCGACGAGTGCGGTGATCATCATGTGCCCTGTCATCCCCATATGCGTGCGGATCGTATTCGTATGCATCCACGGAGTCCATCTTCATAGAGCGGTCGTGGTGTGCACGATCCCGATCGCGATATGGATCCTCCCCTCGAGGCCCCCTTGGCGGCGTTCTTCTAGGCGACCTAGAAGAGTCTTTCCTCGCAGGAAAGTCAGCTCAAGCTCAAGATACGACTCCACATCATCCTCCAGGCTATTCGGTTTTACCATGCCGCGAGCGATACTGGTGGTCCCTCGAAGATGGGGATCTGCGCCGGTACTGATCCCGCTCGTCGCGATCGCGCGGTCGGTCTTTGTAGTCATCGTACATCGTCAGTGTCGCCAAGATGGATGCGCGATTATGGGTGTATGATGAGGCAGGAGTTTAGATTAAAGTATTTACATGTTGAATGTGTCGTTGTTGTGGTTGTGTCAGGGAGGATAATGTCAGGTTCTGGGCGCAGACGGAGCACTTGACTTTGAACTTCCAGGGCCGCCAATCCGCTGCAGGATCCAGGTATGGTCCGAGCTCCACTGGAACAATTTCGTAAACTTGAACCACCTGAAACTTATTTTATTACACGGCTCTACTATGTTCCAACTTCTCATGCAATCTGAATCCAACGTCCTGAATCCGACGTCCTCATCTCAAACAGTTGAACTCGGTTTAATGATATATGTCAAACCAGCAGCTTAATTTCTACTTTTCGAATTGACGGTTCATAAGTCACTCTGCAACTCGGCGGGCGATTCATCGTCAGGTTACTCTGATGTGTCATCTGAGCTTGCACATGTGTGTCATACTTCAGACTTTCTCATAATCCATGGTGACATGCTCTAGAGCACACATGAGAATACTCATGGCATTGGCTTGAAGCGCAGGTGGCAATAGTCATTGTACAGCTCTTTGTCTGTTTTCGCCCATCTTATAACGAGATATAGGCTATCTATATCCAAAACAGACTGAGCCGTTTACCTACACGCCAGAGCCAGCTTGGCAGCGTCTCAAACGTATTATTACGAATAAAGTACCTACAGGAATCAAGCACCGATCCATTAGAATAACTCCAGAGGGCCAAAGAGACAGTAATTACGCCATGTTATCCCATAGTTGTTCCCAGTGACTGCGCGGAGAAGCTTCGGCGATTGCGATTAGCTCTTGATTCAATCGACTCGAGTTGCCTGCAACGAATCTTACCAAGCCGCTGAGTCGTCACCAACAGTCTGACAACCATCATGGCTGCGTTCGTCGTCAATGCGTTGCGAAATGTCTCGAACACCATGTCGAGCATGACCAATGCTGTCAACACCCTCGTCGGGGTTCTAGAGCCTCGTGTGACGGAGCTCAGCGATGACGATGGCGATCGCCGCTGCTATGTGGCCTTGAGCAGCAACCACCTCGACGCCCAGAAGGTCATCGACCGCGTCCGCAGCCCTCAGGCCGGCGCTATTGTGCTGTTCGCAGGTGAATCCCTAGAGCTTGTTGTTTGTTTTACTCAATGCAGGCCTGACGGACTTCAGGTACCACTCGAGACAACTTCGACGGCAAGGCCGTCAAGGAGCTCTTCTACCACGCCTATGAGCCGCGCGCCCTGCAAACCATGATGGACATCTGTCAGACGATGGCGAAGAAGCACTCGCTCAAGTCGATCGCTATGATCCATCGCCTTGGAATCGTTCCCATAGGTGAGGAAAGCATCCTGATCGCCGTCTCGTCTCCCCATCGCCAGGCTGCCTGGAAGGCAGGCGAGGAAGCCCTGGAGGAATGCAAGCGCAAGGTCGAGGTCTGGAAGAAGGAGGAGTTTGAAGGCGGTGAGGGCGTCTGGAAGGCCAACCGCGATGGAGCCAAGGGCGAGAAGGTTGTCGATGTCAAGGACGACACAAACGTCAACGTCCCGATTGAACGGGGAGATCTGGGTCCGGGCGTCTAGGAGATCGACCCGTGTTCGACTACCTTCCACTATGACCAGTACGAGGAAGGGATTTCGGATGGAGGGTTGCCTCTCGACTTCGACGGCCCTCCGGACTACGTGGTTAACCCGACCTACGTCCGCTGCGAGCCCTAACATAAACCCCCCGGGTCCGTCACCGTATTGGTTCTCCATGTGGCCGAGTTCCTCAGACGAGCTCAGATGATGAATGAGACACAGCAGCTTTCGGCCGCTTTTGGACCGTATAGGTAAACATGGGCATGTCATGTCAATCACTCGGAATGTCAAAGTTTGACTTCGGTTGAGGATATTGTTATACGCTTTCAACAATGCTGGATGTTAAGACTATGAAGGAGAACTATGGACGCGAACCCATGTGTACCATGCCTAGATCCAGTAATATGATATGGTTTATCACGGAATGGCGTACGACCAACCGGTTAAGACTTTTGGAGCAACATGTGCGTGGCTGCGTGTCGGCTCTAGCGAGCTCACAGACTGGAATCGTCGCTATGTCACATTTCTACTTATCTAGCAGAATATCTCGGGAACTTTTGTTGCTGAGCAGCAGCTACCCAGGTAGCCTAGGTTCTATGCCACGAGGTCAGTGACCTTGCTTTATTTCACGTTTAATGACCAGCCTCCATCGTCTCATTGCATCGAGGTACCCGTGCATCAGATGGTTACACCATTTTGGTCAGCTCGCTCTACCAGTCCGTAGTTACTCTTGGTACACTACATTTAAATGAGCATATTTATTTAGCCGGCGAAAAAACATTACCAGCAGACGGTTCAGCTTGGATGCTAAACCAAGTGTTCTCGGTATAGGCTCGAGTAGCTTACTGATAGTACCGATCTTCAACCCCTGGAACCTTTCTAGGACCAATCTTGGATTGTCACAATGCAGCACAATGGTAGTATTCTATTTTTACCAGTACACACTTGGCATATTCAGACTTCAAACTACAAACTCTCCGACAGGTCTATTCGCCAAAACCCGCATGTAGGCGATTTTCTTTGAAGTTGTGGGCAAATCGCAGCCCACCGTTCATTGTTGTTCTTATGACTATCGTTACTTGCCGTAAGCTCTGGCTAATCTACAGTGGCTACACTGGGTGGTCCGTGCGGGGCCGAACACTGCCATTTCTGCCCACACGCCCTCAAATGGCCATGTGAGGCTCGGGAACGTCAATCCAAGCCTATTGAGAGCATGTTGCCGAAAACTAATGTACTATTTCTGCCGTTCGTGACCGCCTGCACCATCCAGCCTTCTCGATCTCACTGTCGCTCCTACCAGTCTTTCCTCGTGTTAGTTGCTAGGAACTAGACCGAGCAATTCGATGAATCGCTGGTGTTTCGCCTTGTCGAGCGGCTTCGTTAGCCCATCTGCAGCGTTGTCTTCACTGGCTACATGCCTGACAGCGACGTTGCCGGCGTTGACTTCCTGTGTAACGTAGTGGTATGCCACGCGAATGTGACGCTTTTCCTTCGTCATGGACGAATCGTTCGACCACTTGATCGCGCCCGTGTTATCCTCTAGTAAGACGATCGGTCCTTCTGGCATGTAGCCTAACTCTGTGAGAAAGTTTCGAATCCATGCTGCGTCCGCTGTGGCCATGCTCAATGCCACGAACTCTGCCTCGGTTGTTCCTCGCGCCACTACTGTCTGCAACTTCGATAGCCAGCTGATCGGACCGCCAGCCATGAAGAAAACGTAACCAGAGGTCGACTTTGCTCCATCCTTGCCGGCGTAACTCGAATCAACTGCTCCATGTAGGCCAAGCTTGCCGAACTCCTGGTGTCGGTGGTCACGCCTGTATTCGATCGCCAACCTGTTGCCTTTCAAGTAGCGCGGGACTCGTTTAAGGCTTGCCTCTTGTTCAGCCGTAGGACCGCACATATATCGCGCATGGGCTGAGGTCGCGAACGACGTGTCGGGCCGACTGATTACGGACGAGAAGTTGAACTTTCCAACCATCGATGAAAACCCTGTAGTTCTCTCAGGGCTAATACGCTGGTCTACCGCTCCCATGTACATGTCGTTCAGGCGCGATGGCTCAAACGGCGTGTCCATTGGTTTTGCGTTAGTAAAGCCAAGGGATTCAACTGCTTTCTCGATGTACTGCCGTTGATCGAGGTTGACACTGTCATCCTCGCCACGAGTGATCCGTACGCCCAGGAACCAGTCAGCGTCTCCAAGGTCATTCAGCGGCACCTGCCTCGCCAAATCCTTGGCTACTTGTTGTAGACGCTGCTTATTAGGGCCGAACAGGAGGAAATCATCTACGTACGACGCAATAATATCTCCTGTCTCTCGGTTGATGTAGATGGCGTCGTCATACTGTAGGGGAGTAAAGCCTAGCTTCTTGAGTATGCGCCGTGCTTCGCGCTGCCACGTAGCACCGGCCTGCTTTAGGCCGTAGAGAGGGTTCATCAGCTCGATGGTCTTCTCTGGCTCGTACTTGTACTTCGCCTTCTCGTCTGGGTACGCATCGAAATACTGTTTTAGCAAGGGGAACTGCTTCATAAATATTCGTTCATCCAATTTTCCATTAAGGTATGCCGCGATGAAGTCGATTTGATAGACATGCCAGCCAAAGATGCTTGCTAATGCCATTAAGATGCGCCACGATGTCGCGCGCGCTGTTGTTGCCGATGTCTCGTTGTAATCGATTCCTCTTCGCTGTGAGAAACCGCGTGCAACGATACGGCCTTTTAACCTCTCGAGCTCGCCAGTAGATAGGTATTTCTTCTTAAGTACCCATTTGGCGTCGATAAGGTGACCCTTTATAGCCTCCGACTTGTCGCAGAACCGGAAGGTGCCTTTCTCTAGGTTGGTGCGTATCTCTGTGAAGATGGCCTCAATCCACGCGTCCTTTTCCGGTCCTTCCGTCGCATCCTTGAACGTCGGCGCGTCTGGCGTCTTGACAGTCAAGATCTCGAAGATCTGTTGTAGGCCGAATTGCGTAGCCATACCGAACAATATATCTTCGCTGCCCTCTCGCTCGAATATGTCCTTATACTCTTGCTCTAGCCAGTGTTTCGCTAGCTCGGTGTTCATTGCTTCGTGGGCTCGATCGGTGGGATTCGTATCGGCGAACTGGTCAGAGATGTCGGCCGATGTGTAGTTGACTCGTACGAGGCGGCCGGAATCGAGGAATTCGGCAGAGAATTGAGAAGCTTCGTCGTCCTCTACGCCCTCACGCCAGCAGTGACGTAGGAAGTCGTCTGGTGGCGCCTCGAGGACGAAGTGGTTATCGCTGTCATCGTGTTCCTCAATCGTTGCATGCCTGACGGCTGGATGCTTCCTCGGTCTGCCACGCTTCCGTCTAATGACGCCCTCATCGTCTGTAACATCGTCGTCAACGACGTTATTGTCTTTGTTCCTGACCTTCGAGATTGGCGTCTTGCCATGCCTATGGCGCAATCTCTTCTGTACGTCCTTCGAGCTAATCTTCTTTATCTTGGCTAGATCGCATGCGATGCATGGGATGACTTCGACGAGTCTGTGGTCGAGCTCGATGCCGGTGGTGTAACGAATCGTCCATATGAGCCTTTCTGCGCTAATATGGCACAATCTGCGGTGCCATAGGACGATCTGTTTCGTCAATTCGTCCGTGACCATGACTTGGCCACCAACTGTGGCCGTTCTGATGGCCGCTTTCATCTCGTACGCTTCTTGCTCACTAAATGCTTCCAAGCCGGCGCCCTCAGGCTGATCAAACTGGTACAGTGCCGCGCAAGTATAGTGTACCCCGCCCTCAGGCTGTCTGCCGGGTTCCGACTGTCCGTATGGCCATAGATAAAAACCGCGCTTCGGTATGTTCAATGTGGTAATGGCTACCTTCGAAGAGCCCATGATGTTGACGCAAGAGGAGCTATTTCCTTCGAGGTAGCCGCCGGCCTTAAAGAAGGACTCGCCGCTGAATATCTTTAGTGGAAAAGAGGGGATCAGGAATACATGTCGGGCCACGAGGTAGTGATTCTCGCCCTTTGGGCCAGTTACCTGATACTTGACTGCTCCAACTTTCTCTGCGTAGACAGCTCCTCCTCCTGTCAGGATGGGGAACTTTTTCTTTAATGTGGTCATCGTGCCGGGGAGGAAGTCGCGCTCGCAGTTCGTAATGTGGATATCCGATCCGGTGTCGAACAGGATGCGGTGCTTCGAGGACGGCAATATGTCTGCCGAGTGAGACTGTGTAATCATTGAAGTCGACTGAGGCGCCGCGTGCGACTTGGTTACCTGTTGGAGCTGGTCTTCGTGCTCTAGAATGGCCTCCTCTACCAGCCTCGTACTCGATGTCCTAACGGAGTACGTGTTGCCGTCGAGTAGAGTTCGTACGCCGTCGGGGAGCTTCGGTTGTGTGTGGTTGTTGCTCGGCTCCGGCGTCTGGCTCGAGGGCCTTTCTCCTTCGGCCCTTTTCTGCTGGGCGCGTTTCTTCTGGTATGCTTCCTTGTCTCTCTTCGATGACTTGCATTCGTGCTTAAAGTGGCCAGTCTTGCCGCATCCAAAACACTCGATCCCGCTCTTGTCCCTCTTCCCTTTTTTCTTGCCTTGTGCATTGTGGGAGTTGCCGGATTTACTACTAGAATCCCTTCTGTCGCCGATTTTATGGTAAAATTCAGCTGCGAACTCGTCCATAACGTATTGCGCTGTTACGCCGACCATCTTCTGCATTTGGCGCTGTAATCGAACGAAATAGATGGCCTTGTCCTCAAGGGAGGCAAGGAACCACGTGACCTTGTCCTTATCATTGACTGAAGAGCCACCGTTTTCATAATCGTGTACGAGTTGTCTGAATTCGGTAACATGCTTAATTGGATCCTTGCCATCGTATTTGAGCGTACGGAGTTTCCCCCAGATTGTCGCGTGGATGTTATCGGCGGACTGCGCGTAGGTGCTTTCTAGTCTCTTCATGGCCTTCGTGCCTTGCTCAATGTCGACGATGAGCCCTTTTGGCTCGAGGTTACAGGCACCTCGCAGGTGTACGGCTATGTTCACTTCATCCATCGAAGTCAGCTTCATTTCCTCCTTCCAGCCGATCGCCTTAAGTGCGAGCCGAAAATCCGCGAAGAACACGCGAAAGTTCGTTGCCCCCTTTAGGTATTGAGACTTGTCTGGTTTGAATGAGAAGCGCTTCCAGCAGAGCCTTACGGCCGGCGAGCGCGTGCCCCGTGCTCTGTCATCTCCATCCGAATCACTCGAATCGTCTGGGTCGCTCGGCGGTTGGGTGCGGCGGCGGATTGCGTCTCGTCTTCTCTTCCTTTCCTTTCCGTCATCCGACTCGTTGTCGTCTGGTGGTGGTGGATTGCCGCCGGTTGGCCTTCTTCTCAGCTTCTCGAGCTGTTTGGCGATCTTTTCCTCATAGTGCTTCCGTAGCTGTTCTTCTGCCGCCTTAGCGGTTACGTCAGCGAGCTGGTCCTTTTCTTGCAATTGATCAAGCCCTTCGTAGGGTAGCCAGTCTACGGGGGGTTCGGCAGCCCCGTAATTCGATCGGGCTGGCTGGTAAAGTTCTTTTGCCTGCTCAACAGATGAGCGGCGTGACCGCCAAGATTTCGACCGTGAGCTCGGTCGCGATTCTTTTGTTTGCACTAGTGCGTCAAGTTGGTTCTTGTAGTGCTCAATTCGTTCGTTCTGCTGCTGTTGAACGCGCTGGTTCTCTTCTTCCTTGGCAGCGTACGTTGATTTTATCTCTTTTAGCTCTGCCATCAGCTCAGCTATCGACGGATGCTGATTGGTAGATGCGCTGGCGCCAGTGGCGCCGTCAGCGCTGTCAGGCGTACCTGCCTCAGCCGCAGCTTTGCTGCCCCGCGTCATCATGCGTGACGGCGCGGTTGCCATGTTGGTGGCTAACGTGTAATAACGCGTGTTCTGTGTCGTTCACGTACGACGAGCTGATCTGACTTCAATAGGGCGTAATAATCGCTCCTTCTTCCTCTCACGTCAACAGATTTGACGGCGATTCAGCTAATCGCTGTAGGTGAGGATCCTTGGGATACGCGCGAGAATTGCCTTGCGATGAAGTCAGGGCTCACGATGATGATTATCTCGCAGAATGCGCGAGAGTAATCTCTGTGATGGTTGTCGACCTCCGAATTGGCGTAAAATAACGCATCCGTCTCTCTCCCCACGACGGCGATCCAGCAGCAGCTGTCTGATCGCACCGCAACGGCGGCAGGGAAGAGTCCTTGGGAGTAATCGCGATAAATGCCTTTTTATCGAAGTCTGCCGTTTAAGATGATCTTGCCGTAATGCGCTGCCTTGATCGTCTTCTGAGATGCTACCATGTGGGCAAATCGCAGCCCACCGTTCATTGTTGTTCTTATGACTATCGTTACTTGCCGTAAGCTCTGGCTAATCTACAGTGGCTACACTGGGTGGTCCGTGCGGGGCCGAACACTGCCATTTCTGCCCACAGAAGTAATCCAGGGCCGCTTTCAAGCCCCCTTAGAGGGAGTGCCCAACGCTGAATAATTGCAGTGCTTTTTCACAGCTACAACCAGGTTGGTAGACTCATCTGGAGCGGATTCGGACTGAATGACAGCGGATATGATAAAATATATAAACCCGTCAGAAGTTCCGAGTTACTTAAGTAATACTAGAGCGTGAGAAAGACCAGCTCAAGATATCCCGGCCCATCGTCATGTGGCTACCCATTGGATGGTCATCTTGTGGCAGGTCCCTGACCTGGGGCAAGCTTGCAACTGTTAGTACCAAGTCGGGTGCCATCGTTCATTTTTTATCGCCGACCTTGACAGACGGGTCGAGGCCCTTCAACTTGTTTCTGCAATGGGAAGTGAGGCCCCTCCATCTTCTGGTCCAGCCCAAATCTATCCCCCACTATATCCCTGTAGCTGCATACCGATAACCCACCCTTCTGGAATTATCCAATTTAGGCAGGTCGTCAATTGCTGGGACCTCACGCTCTGCGTTCGAGATACTGTCGTGGACGTAGAGCCAGCCATGCAGATGGATGAATGCCGTTACGCGTCTTGTGGTAATTATCTCCCCACTCTGCCCCCTTGTCTTGGTTCAGGGTAAAGTAGCATTGTGGGAAGTCAGATAAATACCAAGTAGCTCCCGTCATGCCATCCCCATAGACCATGGGTCTTGTTCTTTGTTTCCCGCGATTCGATAGGCAGCTTTTGGGTTCTGATACGTTCAATTCTCTGACCTGCGTCTTTGGATTGAGTGTTCACGTACCAGTTCCAGGATGGGTTTCAGCTTCCGCAAAGGCGGCGAGCAGGAGGAAATCACACCATATGCCCTCGGCAGTGAAGAGGCGGAGGCCACTGGGGTCGAGGCTTTAAATATCCTCAAGCACTTCGAGCATCAACACAAACTGGACCCGAATCTACCAATCGAGGAGCTTAATGAATTGGACGCAATTCTCCGAAGCGGTGATGCTGAAAAGGGCATCGAGATCGAGGCGGCGTTGATGGAGGATAACAGTCCATATCCAGAGGTTCGCGCCGCCGTTAGGAACTACGACGTCGAGCTCCCGGCCAACACAATTCGCGCATGGATCATTGGCTTGGTACTCTGCAGTGTCGGCTCAGCTATCAACATGCTCTTCTCTCTCCGAAACCCGAGCGTCATCATTACAACCTACGTTATACAGCTGATCGCATATCCGATCGGTTTGGGGTGGGACTTGATCTTCCCCGACCGCGAGTTTCGAGTGGCCGGTTTGAAATTCAACTTCAAGCCCGGCAAGTTCAACTTCAAGGAGCATGTCGTTATCGTGTGCATGTCGAACGTGGGTAGCAATGCCACCACGGTTGTTTCATCAAGCTAATCCAGGACACAGGCAGCGTATGGCGGTGGAGCGCTGTATGCGACAGACGTTTTGCTCGCCCAACAGATCTTTTACGGGCAGCATTTCGGGTGGGCCTTCCAGCTGCTTTTCGGAATCACTACCCTTTGTACCGGTTACGGGCTGGCAGGCCTTGCGCGCCGTTTCCTCGTATGGCCAGCAGCTATGATTTGGCCCGCCGATCTGGTCAATGCCTCGCTTTTCTACACTCTGCACGACCACACCAACACGACCGACCCCGGCAAGACCAACGGTTGGAGTATCGGTCGTTATAAGTACTTCTTGATGGTGTAAGCAACTTCTATCATCTTTCACGGCATTGAACTATGGTATTTCCTGTGAGCAGCCAACCAAGCTCCTTGGCCGTGGCAATTTGGGTTGCCTCGTTTCCTGTAATACGCGCTTGCAGTTATGTAATGACCAACTAACTCACATTCGCAAAGCCTTATCAGCGCGTTCGTGTGGTATTGGTTTCCAGGCTGGATCTTTATGGGATTTTCGTACTTCAATTTTGTCTGTTGGGCCGCCCCCAACAACATTATCGTGAACAAGATCTTTGGCGGCCTTCGCGGTTATGGTCTTATTCCTACCACACTTGACTGGACCGTCGCTTCGGGCTACGCAGGATCCCCTCTGATTCCCCCGTGGCACGCTGTGGCAAACACAGTTGCCGGGGTTATCGTCTTCTTCGTCATCATCTCGATGGGCTTACACTTCTCAGGAACGTGGTACTCGGACTACTTCGTTGTTCAATCTCCGAACGCCTTTGACAACACAGGCGCAGTTTACAACGTCTCACGCATCCTGGATGAGAACCTGCAATTCGACGCCGAGAAATACCACGCTTATTCGCCGCTTTATTTAAGTACGCAGTTTGCTCTATGTTATGGTCTTGCGTTCGCTGCCGTCGCCGCAATCATCGTCCACGTCGTACTCTACCATGGTCCGGAAATTGTTAGGCAGTTCAAACTGGCCCGGAATCAAGACGACGACGTTCACATGCGGCTGATGAAGAAATACCGCGACGCAGAAGACTGGTGGTACCTAGCTCTCTTCGTTGTCATGGTCGGCCTATCCTTTGTCGTATGCTGCGCCTGGCCGACTGGCTTCCCTGCCTGGGCCTATGTCGTCTGCATGATCCTCCCGCTCATCTGGACTATTCCAATCGGAATCATACAAGCTATCACAAACATTCAGCTCGGACTGAATGTGTTGACCGAATATGTCATCGGTTACCTCCTCCCCGGTCACCCAGTTGCAATGATGATGTTTAAGAACTATGGCTACCTCTGTACGTCGCAGGCGCTGTTCTTCGCCCAAGATCTCAAGCTCGGTCACTATATGAAAGTCCCTCCATGCACAATGTTTTGGTCGCAGCTCATCGCCTCGATATGGTCCGCCATTGTCCAAATCGCCGTCATGAACTGGGCTCTTGGCAATATTCCCGATGTGTGCAGCGACGACCAACCGAACGGTTACACGTGTCCCGGCAGTCAAGTTTTCTTCACTGCGTCCATCATCTGGGGCGCAATCGGGCCAGCTCGCATCTTCAGCGGGGAGGCCCTATACTCCGACCTTCAGTGGTTCTGGCTTGTCGGTGCCGTGGCCCCGGTCATCGCCTGGTTCTTCGCCCGACGCTACCCCAAGTCCATCTGGCGATACGTCAACATGCCGCTGTTCTTCGGCGGGTCTGGGTGGCTCCCGCCGGCGACCACATACAACTACCTTTGCTGGGGCACGGTCGGCATGTTGTTCAACTTCTTCATCAAGCGCCGGTTCAACGGGTGGTGGCTCCAGTACAACTATATCACCTCTGCCGCACTGGACTGTGGCCTCGTCACGTCCACTATCGTCATATTTTTCACCTTGTATCTTACGGAGGCTTACCCGCCGCAATGGTTCGGCAACGTTGGTGCGTTTGAGACGATGGACCAGCAGGGTACGGCTATCAAATCGTACGTTGCTGAGGGTGAGATATTTGGGCCTACTTCTTGGCCATAACGAATCTGTATGAAGTTACGAGATCTACGATGCATGATCTTGTGTGTTAGGTAAGGAGGTATTCTTGGGATGATATTGCAGTGTCTGGTGTTAACATAAACAGGAGTACTTAATGCGTGTATCGAGTTTGAGCTGAACATTGTTTAATTAAACTTAGCCTGACACCCTGCCCCTCTCCGCCCAGTGGAGGAGTCAAAAGGTTTTGATGCAAGTTGAAGCTCGTAGACATATCAGTCAACCTGAGGACAGGTGAAATGGAGGATTAAGTGACCAGTCACACCCTTGCATATTGGAGTCGCAACTGTCTTCAGCTCATGCGGGCTTGAGTCGGCTCTCGGCTATTTTCTGTCAGTTGGTCCAGTTGAAGAAAACTTCGGTGCAGCTACCTGGATACGGAAAAGGTGGCTTGAAAACTTGCGTTCGATATGTGTTTTCTAGCTCCTATTCGGGTCATACACCCGTGTGGCGTCTTGCGATTCATGAAGCTCTGAGCTGACCCCACGCTACTTGAAGAAGATCTGTTGGTAGCATCAATGAAAAGCAGCGGGTTTCTTTGATGTATATAAAAAGGTATCCCACTCTCTGTTACAGTTGACGCTCTACTGAAATTGCATTTCCATGTTTCGCCACTTTACAGCTGAATTGTGCCACCATGACATCTTCAACCGACCTTCAACTTTTGCAAAGGGCTATTGAACAAAGCCAACCAGTGAATCAAGCCTACAATACGAACCATGCGAATATAGTAAACTCGGCCCGGGTCAGACCTTTTTCCATTCCTCGCCGACCCGTGCCGGTGAAAGCCGGGGGGGCGGCTGAACAACCTACATCCTTCTCGGCAGTCTCTTCAAGGAATGCTCAAAGTGATGCTCCTTCTGCAGGACAAGATTACGATGGCAACTTACCTATACCCACGCCTCGTTTACCTGAACCAGTCGCTGCCTCGCAACCAAAACAGCATTCCCAAGAGACATATATCCACCCTACTCCTATACCAACCACATGTACTATGGCCCCAGCCCCGTTGACTGAAAATACAACTATACCAGAGGGTTCTTCCAAATCACCAGAAAGTCAAAATGCACTACCGACTCTGCCAGGTTTTGATTCGCCTAAAGCTGTACAGACCTTTCCACCTCCTCCGCCTTTATCACCAAGACCAGCGTATCAATCATCCGAGAGGACTCTCCAATCCCGCTCTGTACCGCATCCCTTAACCTCAGGAATCCCGCCAAACCCTGGCCCCATTTTCTCAAACATTCCATCCAGCCCAGCTTATTCCATGGCCTGGAATCACCTTCCTACAGCACCATCCTCATCATCTACGCTTCGGACGGACAGACTATTAAAGTACCTCAACAAGGAAACGGCCAAAAAGGCTTACAATAGCAGCAAGGAATTCCTCGCCAAGACCAACGAAAAGCTGGAAAAGGTCATTAACCCCCTGATGCCAGTGCTAGCAATGATAAACCCCAACATCGCCACGATCTATCAGGTGCAGCAACAGCTGAGTCAGTCTCAACAATCACAGCAGAATGGTTCAGGTATCGATTCATTGGCAGCAATGCTGAGCGTCCAGGCTGCGGCAGCGCTGGCAGGGCAGTATTCTGGTGGACTTGGTGACTTTGGCGTGATGACAACAGCGTTGAATCAACCCAATATATCCAGCCTCTACAGTGGTGAAAAAAATCAAAATTTCCCTTTTGATTCTACGTTCCTGCAGGATCAACAAGGTATTGTTGCTGGAGATATCTTGTCGAGTTTAACTGCCACCGGGCTTTTTCAGCCCTCAATGTCACAGGAGTGTTTCACTCCGCCGTATCAAGACATACTATCCGCATATACACAGCAGCAACAAAACTCTGCAACGGAAATGTTTCTGTCGGCTCTGAGGACTGGTGGAGTTTCAGATCAATCCACAAATCAAGAGGCAATATCTGCTTACATACAACAGCAAGCGGATGCTTCTACAGCGAACTTGATGTCAACCATGAGCGGCAGTGAAGGAATAGGACAGTCTTCGCCATCTCAGTCAAACCTAGACATGATTACTGGATTTATACAGCAGCAGACAGATGCCTCGACGGAAAACCTCATGTCAATATTGAACTCTACTGGATCGCCGGGAATGCAGTATATGTCGTTCATTTTGCAACAACAGCAGCTGCAGCAGCAAACTCAGCCCGATGCTCAGCCAAGCTTGACCACGCCCTTCACGTCCCCGCCGTCAGCAAACAGTGTTCCACCTCAGAATACCTGCCAGCCAATCTCTGGACAGCAAGAGGAACAGGCGCAGGCAGAGGCACAGACACCAATCCCATCAAATCCACCTCCATCTACCTCTTCCCCTTTACAATTCCAATCCCAATCCCAACCTCCAACCCTCCCCAACCCCAAAACCTGGCCCCATCATCGTGCCCGCATCTTCGGCCTTGAGCACATCCTCCTCCCACCCCGCCACACCAACCTCCGCACACCGCACCCGCACCTCATCATCGGCGACTTGGCCCACCTGTATGGCGGGGGCAGCTTCGAGATCAGACTCCTGTACACAACATCCCAGATCCAAACCGCCGTCGAGGCAATTGGGGACCTAACTACGGATGATTGCAGGACGGTTCTTGTGCCGGCTTGTGTGATGGAGTTTGGGATCCCTACTGGAGGCGTGAATGTGGGGTGTGTTGTCTGTGCTAATCAGACCGGCGGTGAGGATGAGGCAGAGGAAGGCGGAGGGAGAGGGGGAGCGGACAAGGGGGCGCTGGTCATGTACAGGGCGATAGTCAGCTCGCCGTATGGGCATGGTGTGGCGGTGTCGCTATATGTGCCAGTAAAGCATATTGCGGTGGCGAGCAAAGTAGCGGCTACTATGCTGTCGTCGATTAGGTGGATCGATCGCTCGGTGCTGTGCAAATCGGTCTCTAGTCAGCTTATGGGGACGTGGAGGTCCTACTCACACATGTCCTTAAATGGCGGCCATGATAGTGTGGCAGAAATGAAGGAGTTGTGCTTCATGGCCGATGGACAGTATACATATGATCGAGCTTGCCAGGCTATTGGGGACGATCGGAGGAATGGGGGAAGTGAGTCCGGTTCAAACCATATAAGCGGTAGTTTTGAATTGTATGACTATGAAAAAGGGACTGTTCATCTGGTACTTGCCAAGACGGATAAGGACAGTGTGGAGGTACGGGCTGTCGAGTTGAGGGGCAATGTCATGGTTATTAATGCGAAGGAGTACTTTAGAGTTTGAGACTTTGGTTATTGATTTTACTAATAGATGACTGCAAGGAAAATTTTGGATTTTGCCCGTTTCGTGATATGTATGGTGGGTGGCCTTGATAAGTTGGTTTGGCATAGACTATATCTCGTATCATTATAGCGCAAAACTTCGCATCAAACTGTGATTTTATTGTACAGGGCAACCTCTCCCAATCCACTTTCAGCGATGTGTGCCAATAATAGGCTTTGACACATATGCCAGCGATGCCTTCCACACAAAATCTCATTTCAAATCAGTCAAGCTCGAATGGGCCAGTATTGCGACTATCATTCACAAACGGCAATACTTGCAGCTATGCGCCTGAATTGCAATCCACATTGTGGGTCTCATGTATCCGATCTCCTATAAAGCAACGAACTAAGCTACGGCTAGACGGCTAGACAGGGATTGATTAGCTTGGCATGAAATTGCCACGTTCAGTATCATACTACCGAGACTATATTGAGATACTATTTAGATACGTCATCTGAACATTTCTGTAACAGTAAATCGACGCAGCGTACTGCAGGCACATCTAGTTAGCCATGTGGTTCCTAAACCTCTTGCAGGTCATGAACGCGCAAACGAGTTCGCTCATGCATAACTTCAATAAGCAACGAGCTTCCGAACATATTGTGTGAGATGTCGATATCTCGGGTTGCGTCCGGATTCGGACCCAAGGTATAGTGACAATGGTCATGTGCGCAATTGCCGCCACCGCAGACACACTGCAGTATAGCATCTATGAAGGGGTAATGGGACGCGCAGCAACGAGAACAGAGGACATTCAGTTGAAGTTGCCGACTTGGGCGCGATCTTACGGAGCTTTGTGATATTCAGTTTGGGAGCAGAATGCAGTCACGAAATTTAATACAAAAACTTCATGACTGAAGCATCGTAGACAAGTACCCGACGCGATCTTATGCTCATGGGATGTAGGAATTATACAAGGGGAGAGGTGGAGGGCAGCTGAGTCGGAATGGTATCTCGTAGCAAGGCATTCTTCTCAAAGGGCCAGACCAGATTACTATTTGAACCCAAGCTTTCGTTATATATCACTCCTATATACCACTGACCACGTACCACGACTAGCTACCCTCCTCATGCTCACGCCTTCTCCTACGCCGTTCTGCATTCTACGTGCTCCCTCCCACGCGCGACCCGGATACGACATTCTCTTTATCGCCTCAACAAACCGATGGCTAAGTAGAGAGTGTGCAGAGGGCAAAGCAGCAGACCAAGACGAGGTATATCGCTACGAGGATTGCGAATTCGGTATGTTCGCGCTGGCAGGATGCACGTCGGTTGTGGCCATGACCCCGGGCATGTCACCGTCGCCCGCTTCTGGTGCAAAGATAGTCCAGACCGAAATACCAACATGTTCATCTCCGCGGATAGAGCCGAAATGTAGGACAGAAGCCTGGATTATGTCCAGTTGCCAGATCCTGACTTGGCCTCAAAGACGATGCGGCACTGGTATGGCAAGGAAGATCCCCGGAGTCAGTTTCCAGCATCGCAAGATTCTTTTCATCAGCGCTTGCTTCGAATATGGTACCCCGTATTACTGCTGGAGGATATCAGAATTGGCTAAGCATATAAACCCTAGAGCGATCAGATCTGAGTCTTTGATATCACGAAGACATAAGAGCTGAGATACATTCAGAAATTAACTTGGTATCACAAGTGCGGTTGGGTGCGGCTTAGCAAATCCGGGGAAATGCGGACAAGGGCAAGGGCAAAGGGAGCATCAGGGACAAGATCTCGGCGTCCCGAAACATCGGTCGGAGTTAAGCTCTAGCAGGATGAGATAGCGTTTAACGATCTGCCATCTCATCTTCCCAACTTCGGTCCTTTGGGAAGCCGAAAATCCGGGAGGTTCTCGCACATATGGAAAGATGCGACACAAGAAGCTGAGTGTATAGGCCCAAAACAAATACCGACGCAATATTGATGACTGCTGCCTTCCCAAGCTTTTGAGGTGGGATTCTCAACGGTTCTCCCATCTGGATGGTTACAGTGCAGCAACGAGCAGAAGCAAAGGCGCTATTATTGGCGCTTCATCAGAAAAGCGCATCGAGTTGGGCCGATTGTTGTCCACCGTTGCATTGGTGATTGCTTGGCCGCCGCACTGGTTTGCTTCCCGCCAAACTGATAGACACAACGGCGTCGCGCGGGCGTTTTGCCCTGTGGGCGCCATGTCGAAACGATATGCGAGATGAGGGAAGCAAGCCGCGTAACCTTTTGCCTTCCGAAATATGCACCTTTCCTCTCCAACGGTGCCGATACGCATGAGAACCAAGCAGCCCACTGGCCGCCTGACTGCACATTACAAGGATGTCGAGCAGGAATCAGGCGGCCAAGCTGTCTTTTCAGAGGATGAATTGAAGAACAAGCTTGGCAGCTGAGTTGCTGTTTTTCAAACTGGCCATGTTCGCGCCTTCTCCCTCTGGGTGACCTCGAGGGTGTTTATTCACTCGGTGTGTGTATGAAACCAGAAAGATCGTCAAGTTGTTCGACAGCGTCGTGCCCCCTACACATCGTCCTTGTTAGCAGCGGTCCATGGTAGCATCGTGACTCCCCGCGTTGCCCCAGATCACCAACGCGGTCTCCACATCCTGGGGAAACCAGCAACGGTCTCTGCCGCCTTCGCCCCCCGGCGACAAGGCTGCAAAAAATAAATTCGTTGTCTTCCCAGCTTCCGCCGTTCTTGGATTAGATCCTGACAAGTTGCCGAATTCCCCAAGCAAGCGGCCAGTCACGAGATTGTCAGCCAAGATCTAACCTCGGCGGCTTACAGGCGCAGCAGCTCTGGTGACTCCGCCAGTGCGTTGGACATCGTCGCACCGCCGTCGCTAATGACTGCATAACCTCAGAGCCATCTCATCCTCATCTGCATATTTTCCCTTCTCATCCTTCGGCTTTATATATCTAGGTATCGTTCCGCTGCTGGTGCATCTAGTCTAGGATCTACTAGGCGATTCCCTAGCGCTGAACGACCGGCCACCGCTGACAATATCCTCACATCGCATTCCTGCCACTTTGAGACTTTCACGATGAGGGTCTTTTCCACCATTGTGGCCGCTTGCACTTTGGCCGTAACGGTGACGGCAGTAAAGGTGGTTCCCATTGGCATCAGCAGACCAATTCACAAGCTCCCGCCGATCCACAAGCGCGCCCAAACTTGGACGCAAGAACTCCAGAACAATCTAACTGGGGGAGGGTACCACGCCGAGGTCGAGGTTGGAACACCGGGCCAAAAAGTTAGCCTGGTCATCGATACGGGAAGCAGTGATGTTTGGGTCATCGACAGCAACGCTGACCTATGTATCGATCCGGACATGCAAGAGGTATATGGCGGCGGCTGCATCGCTACTTATGACCCTTCCGACAGCTCCACCTACGAGATTATCGACGACGGTGAGGACGTTTTCTCGATTCAGTACGTCGACGGCTCGGGTGCCCAGGGCGACTATTTCCAGGACACCATTGCCATTGGCGGCACCAAGATCAAGTCCTTGCAGATGGGCCTAGCCACGAACACGACGATTAATTCGGGTCTCCTAGGCATTGGCTTTGCTGCAAACGTTGCTGCCAAGACACCGTATAGCACCATCATCGATTTGTTGGTGGAGCAGGGCTTGATTGGCCTGAAGGCGTACAGTTTATATCTGGTAAGTCTTGATCCCACATTCCACTCGCGTCTACGCGTGACCCCACAACCACAACCACAGACTGCGCATGGCATATGAAAGGAAGCTTAGCTAACCAACACCCAATTCTCAGAATGACCTTCAATCTTCCACTGGTACAGTCCTGTTTGGTGGCATCGATACGGAGAAGTATATCGGCGACTTGCAAAGTGTGGATATTGGCGAAGACTCGCGGAGTGGCACTTACTCGTCCTTCACCGTCGCCCTGAGTTCCCTGGTCGGCTCGCAAGATGGCAGATCAACTGAATTCTTCAGATCCCACCCGGAAGCCCTCCCAGTGGTCCTCGATTCTGGTACTACTTTAAGCTACTTCCCTTCCATGGTGACCGACAAAATCTACGACGCCTTCAACGCCGTCGATGACACCTCCGACAGCGGGCTGGTGTACATAAACTGCAGCTACCTAAACGCCAACATCACCTTCGACTTCCAATTCGGCAGTTCCGACGGCCCCGTCATCCGGGTGCCTGTCGATGAGATGGTGCTGGATAACATACCGGCCTACATCGATCTGGGATATCTTAATAAATCTGAGTTGCCCTTCGATAACGCCTGCTCGTTTGGCATCCAACCTAACACGGGAATTTACCTGCTTGGCGACACTTTCCTCCGCAGCGCCTACGTCGTTTATGACCTCGACAACCTCAAGATTGCACTGGCACAGGCTAATGTCAATGCCACGGAGAGCAATGTCATTGAGATAGAAGCAGGAGGCAACATCCCCAACGCAACTGGCGTCGTCAGTCATATCGAGGCCACTGCGACGGCTACCGGATTGCCCGGCACCGGCAACGGCAGTGGAAACGGCAGCGCGCTGCCGACCGTAACTGTCACCAGCAGCGCTGGCGCTTCCAACACCAGCAACACGGGAACCAGAGCTGTCCCGGCGCCGGACTGGCAGGCCTTGGGCGTGGCAGTTGTGGCTGGCTTCAGTGCCATGGTGGGAGGCTTGATAATCGTGTTGTGATGACCCGATTTCTTATTAATGCGGTATTTGGTTTCACTTCTTTGCATTGGAGTTTGCAGAATTTATAATTGAGATAACGTGAATGTATACCGAGCTGGCCACTTTCATGCGCCAACGCGACCGGCCAACTTAATCTTTGATTTTCTCAACAACCAATTATGGCAAAGTTATACAACAAAGCAGACTTAATGCTAGACCTTCAAGCTCTCAAAAATAACCAAAAACTTAGCCTCCGACAAGCGGCAAAAACGTACGAAGTCCCCCGAAGCACTCTCCAAACGCGTAAAAACGGCGTACCTTTCCGACGCGATATTTTGCTCAATTCACGAACTATGACAGAATTAGAAGAGGAGGTAATTATCAAGCATATACTGGACTTAGATGCACGAGCGTTTCCGCCCCGGATTGCTGATGTGGAAGCAATGGCAAATTCTATCCGCGCGACACGTAACGCAGGGCCCATTGGAACGCGCTGGGCCTCGAGGTTCGTCGCACGTCGCAAAGAGTTGAAAACTCGTTGGAACCGTCCTTACGATTACCAAAGGGCCCAATGCGAAGATCCAAAGCTTATTGCAGATTGGTTTCGGCTTGTTGCGAATGTTATCGCGAAATACGGTATCCAAGAGTCGGACATCTACAACTTCGACGAGACTGGGTTTATGATGGGTAAGATCTCAACCAATATAGTAGTTACGAGCTCCGAACGACGTGCCAGGCCGAAATCAATACAGCAAGGTAACCGGGAATGGGTTACCGTAATCCAAGCGGTCCAGTCTACCGGTTGGGCGCTGCCGCCGTTCATCGTTGTTGCGGGCCGATACCACCTCTCTTCTTGGTACGAAGACGACAACATTCCGAAAGATTGGAGAATTAGACCTAGTCCAAAAGGATGGACGACTAACTAGATCGGTATTGAATTTATTAAACACTTCGATAATTGTACGAAAGATGGAAAGTCCGGGATATATCGATTGTTAGTGTTGGACGGTCACGAGAGCCACGTTTCCGGCGATTTCGAGCTATATTGCAAAGAACACAAAATTGTAACTTTGTGTATGCCTCCGCACTCATCTCACATCCTCCAGTCACTTGACGTGGCCTGTTTCGGTCCATTAAAGCGGATGTACGGCCAGATGGTAGAGAAATTGATACGCCGGTCACTAACACATATCGCGAAGGAGGACTTCTTTCCTATCTTCAAAGACGCCTTCTTTGCAGTTTTCGGCGAAAAAAACGTTCAAGCTGGCTTTCGAAGGGCAGGACTTGTTCCATTCAATCCAGAAAGTGTAATTTCAAAGCTGGACGTACGATTACGGACCCCGACGCCTGTTGGCTCCCCAGAAATCGCAACCCGACCGTGGGTATCAAAGACGCCACAGAACCCGATAGAGGCTCATGCACAGTCTACTTTTATGAAAAAGCGCATCTCCGAGCATCAGAATAGCTCTCGGACGAATATTTTCTCAGCTGTCGACCAGTTTGCGAAGGGAGCAAAAATGATAATGCACGAGCTCGCCCTCGTACGGGCCGAGTGCGCTGAGCTTCGAGAGGCAAATAAGATGCTAAGCCGGCGCCGGAGGACTAAAAAATGCAATTACGGGAAGGAGAATCACTTATTTTCCAGGAAGGACAGGACCTACGGGACTCTAGGGAGTTGGCGACGCAGATACAGCAAGAAGAGCGCCGAAATGGTGGTCGCGCAAAGCGTGTTGAAACGCGCTCGAGGCGCTGTGGTATTTGCAACGGGACTGGGCATAATGCGCGAACTTGTAAGATCGCATTGCCATCTTCTGGAGAGGAAGATTCAGAGTAGTTTCAATTGATTTACGGCGTTGTGGTTTTACTATCGTAAAATTTCTATGCGAGGTTATGTATGGGTGGCCAGCTCGGTGTACATTCACGTTATACCATTGTATAAGATCCTTAATTCTCTGCTTAGTTTAGTGATCCTAAGCTTGGCTGGTGCATAAGCCGCGGTAACTCAGGCTCATGTCTGGGTCGGCGACGATCATAGTCGGTTCGAATCCGGCGGCGGTTATAGGGACCATGCATGCCCTCTACAAAAGTCATAGGGAAAGAATTTAGTAGAGTTAGCAATCGTACCTAAAGAACCCATCGCCCTACATGATATTAAGCTTAACCTCCGGGTTAAGTTTAGAAAGTCTATAGTGCGAGGGAAAAACAAGGTTACGGAGGATACAAATTTGTAGTACAGGGTTATACTTATATCTAGGACTGGATAGTTTGCCCGCTAAACCTCGGGTTTTCGGACCGACTGTCTTCAGCCGTAGGCTTGCATAGGACATTATAATAAACGAGATTAAAAATATTATTAATTAACTACCGTGAGAACTAGTCTCTTACGACATATATACGCTAGTAAGCAAGACGGCGTAAATTACTCCTATTTGTACCGTAACTATAGATGAAAAGACCGTTAAACCCGGCCTTCAAGGGATAACCTGAAGAAGGTAGTAACTAGAGCTCGATTGAAATAAGGTATTTGCTAACTTATCAGCGATTGGATTAGCTAAGGACAAGCATGACAAGAACAGGCCAACCCTGTCTTCTACTACAGCTCCCTAGTTCGTTTCCTCTTTGATCTTGGCTACCACCACAGATTGAGAATGAAGTTGAGGTCAGATTTGCGGTCATCCCATGAAAGTGGGAGTGCGTTCAAAATGGTGGTCAATGCAGGTAGACATGTTGTCTTCTTTTTATACTGGTTTTTTTCTTTTGCCCTGATAAAATACTAGAATTCCCGGCTCCCCAATCTTGTACAAAGTAGGAGTGACCATTTACAGACTTGGGACCATTTTGTCTACTATGGTATCATGGGTAAGTTTTCAATTGTGTGTTTGTACCGTGCTCCACCTACGCACGAGCCAACTCTTAGCTACCTGGCTTGAAGCGACCTTAACAGCTGTCTTAATCAGATTAAAAGAAATCGTTGTAGTAGTTTGAATTTCGGCTTTCGATTTACCACCGTCGAAATGGAGGGTTCGAATTCGTTAGCGATCTGCTTCTGTAAGGTGTTTAGTCCCTATTGTAGTTGCTACATACGCGATAATTAGGACGCGTTAACAGCAAGTTGGAATCAAAGGTGGAAGTACCTTTTCGTTAGTATGAATAGGCTAGGTAAGAATCGGTAAGAATCAGTATAGCGTTACCTTGGCAGTGGTCCACTGGTACTTGTCAAGGGGGTGAAAACTTTGGCCTGATACCGTAGTATACCTGGGTAAGGAGAATGCTTGCCACTCTACTCTGAATCCAAAGGTCACCCTTCTTTGCTGGTGGGGTACAGTCATGCTCTAGTGTGGTTGCAGGCCGAATTTTTTTTATCACCCCTATCAGGCACGCGCACAGGCCAGTATAGATCCACAAAGGTATCTTTTTGCTGTCCAAATTAACCCTGCTTAGTGCGAGAGACTTGCCAGGTGGGATAGAAATTGTCCATCAGACATAGCATAAGTATTTGCTGTCAAATCAATGCGCTTGCCTAAGCATAATGGTTGACAATACGACTTCGTCATCTCGTGCTGCTTACTATGCTATCACGTTGTCGGCGGAGATCCTGGCAAGAGTTGGAGTCGGCAGATGACCCGGGCGCTCGCAGTACACAATTTTCAAACATGGCAAGCATGGCGACAAAGATTGAGATTGAAACAATCCAACCTAGTCCTCCCATCCAAAGATATTCTATAAGTACGACGGAAGAAGGCCTGATTACACATTCATCACCTCAATCTTTTCAGTATAATAGGCAAGACGGAAAAGTTTATGATGATGAGATTAATATGGTATACGATCGACACAGCGGGCTGAAAGCTACACAAACATGAAACGCTCAAGTTGAGATGGTACATTTTAGATCATCTGCCGCCAAAACTCTACCTAGGTGAGAAATCTCCGGGCCGCTCCTATCCTGGATGGAAGATGGAGATTGTTTCTAGCCTGAACTGTGTGGTTACTTCTTTCGCACTAGCAACACTCGTCTTCCATGCAGATGTAGGCCCCTTTTCCATGGTATGTGCCAGTTTAGTTCTTGCATAACCGTCTTGGAGCGCCTAGTAAGGCACGGTGCTTAATCAGGGGTGACATCTCAGCGCATATGCAAACATCAGATGGACTCGCGATTCGGTACAAACCCAAGCGCAAGTCTGTCATACTTACCTCGCGTTCAGGTGATAGGCCCATAAACGTATTCCAGCAATCATGCGCACCACCTTTATGGTGACGACGGAGATGCGGGATCGAGCCTTTACATGGCCACGATGGTATCGAAGTTGAAGATCCATCACATTCACTTCCCAAGGTGGCCCAATGAGTTACTTTATGCGTGCTTCAAGGCCCGAGAGCCTTGGGCCTTTCCGCCGCCCCGTTCATGTACGGCAAATTGCAATTGCCTAGCCTGGGCCCAAGACTGACTGAACCCCTGAGGCCAAGCAACTCCGTACAGCATACACTAAGCATGCTTCACCTGTAGGTACATTGCAGCCACTGGAGAAAACGAGGAGAAAACGAGGCAGCGATGGCTATTTTGGGCGCTCCAATCGCCCAATAGAGCTTAGAATGACGACCCAGCAGCATAGTGAGACCACTGGCAACTACCATCTACAAATCCCCCCCAAACCCGTTCTCCATCTCTTCGTCCCCCAACCTCGGCAAGCTGATCAAATTTAAACATAATCAATAAAGTCGGACGAGGCAGTGAGTAAAGAACACATAAGCTTGTGGTGCAGTCAGCAGTGCAGTGCCTGGATGATTGATGAATGATTTTGGGGTCGGGACTTGCCAGGAAAATATCCCAAAGCCGAAAGTGCAGATCGCGAAGGCCCGCAGCAAATCACGGCAAAGACAGACCCTCTCTCTCTCTCTCCACATGTTGCGGTCGTGGCTCGTTACCCGTCTCTTTCGTCACGCTACAATTCAGTGCTGGCCCACCTTGCCTTGGCTTTGAAATGTTAGCACCCTGTCGTCCATTTGCCTTTGCCATCAAGAGGGAAACCCCCGGACCACCACCAGTCAACACTTTGGAAATTTGTCGCATCCTGTTCTTGTCAGTGTCCCCTGCCGTGCAAGTGGTCTGCCATCGTGTTGCTTCGCTTTAATTTTCCATTATTCCCTCTCTCTCTTTGCATAGTAACTACTTGATCGCTGTCGATCTACCGGCTGGAAACCAACTGGATCGATCTCGCGTTGTCATCGTCCACACTGTCGCACGAAACAACCCATCTTTGACGATCCGTTTTCATTTTTCCACTGTAAAACGAACTCGGTATCCTTTTTGTTGCCTGTGCCACGACGCGATACGATAGCAATTTGCGCCCGACCCCCTCTGTTTGAACGCAACTTAAAAAAAATTAGAGAGGCTTCGCAAAGGAAGCATAACCTCATCCGACAAAACAGTCAGTACGACTTTTGTTTCTGGTGATCCAGGGCAGGTCAGCATCTCCAGCAGGGGGCCCTTGAAGACCAACCTCATGAAATCCCCAGCCATCTCGACATTTGACGTCGGCGGTTTCTCACGTTCCTTTGTCCGCGTCTGCTGCTGTTTCGTCCGTCTCCCGCTCGCCTAGGCCCCGTCGCACCTCAAACGCCCCGACCAACTGCATCTCGTGCATCGTCTCCCGGCCTTAGCAGCAACCCCCCTTTCGTCGCTACATCGAGAAGAAGCAGTTTATCCATCACTCGACTTTTTCGGGGGCCTGGCTCTGATCCGCCATGGCGTTCCTCTTCAAATCCAAGAAGCACCAGGACAGAGCCCTGCAGGGTCGAGATGGTACTCCCGGCTCAGGTGCCTCAATGCAGAGTCCAGCTGCACGAGTAGTAAGAGAAGAAAAGAACTCGCGATCAACACCCACAAGTAGCCTGAATTCATTGGACAACGAGGCCCAAGGCAGTCCAACTCAGGATCTCGAAAAGTACGCCGCACGCCAACAATTGCAACAACAGCAGCAGCAGCCTTCCAGTAGCGACTTGCCTGTATGTCAGATTCATTTGCCCTCTACGCTCTGCCGTAATTTCATTCAAACCGCCCTTATATTTCGTCGCTAACTGATTTGTTTGTAGTTTCGCAATGCCAATGGTCCAGCTTCTGTTTCTGCCCCAGCACCTGCCCCAGCGAACCCGAATGCATCGTTATACCCATGGTCGCAGCGGAGGCTTACCCTGGCATCGAATGGAGTTCCTAGTCCTTTTCCACGATATGGCGCTGCCGTCAACTCGGTGTCATCCAAAGAAGGCGACATATACGTGATGGGGGGCTTGATCAATAGTTCGACTGTGAAGGGTGATCTCTGGATGATAGAAGCTGGCGGAAGCATGGCCTGCTACCCGCTCTCGACAACTGCTGAGGGCCCTGGACCAAGAGTTGGACATGCGTCGCTGCTTGTTGGCAATGCGTTTATTGTCTATGGTGGTGACACCAAGATCGATGAGAACGATGTTCTGGACGAGACACTATACCTTCTCAACACTTGTAAGTTGCTCAATCGACGGCATAATGCCTTGGGGCTTGCATAGACTAATATGAAGTTCGAAGCTACGAGACAATGGTCGAGAGCTCTACCAGCGGGACCGCGACCATCGGGACGGTATGGACATTCCCTGAATATCATCGGATCCAAGATCTACATCTTTGGAGGGCAGGTGGAAGGCTACTTTATGAACGACCTTGCAACATTCGACCTCAACCAACTACAGGCGCCGAACAATAGATGGGAAATGCTTATCGAAAACACCGACGGCAACGTAGCGATGCAGGGCAAGATTCCTCCAGCAAGAACCAACCACACTGTGATCACCTACAATGAGAAAATGTACCTGTAAGTGATTAGGTCGCCCTTGACTTCCACGACACTTTGCTCATTTCTCTAGCTTTGGTGGCACAAACGGCTTCCAGTGGTTTAACGACGTCTGGTGCTACGACCCCGCCATCAACATGTGGAATCAGCTGGATTGCATAGGATATATCCCGGTTCCCCGAGAAGGCCATGCTGCGTCGTTGGTGGATGACGTGATGTATATTTTCGGCGGCCGTACTGAGGAGGGCGCTGACCTCGGGGATTTGGCCGCTTTCCGCATTGCATCCCGGCGCTGGTACACTTTCCAGAATATGGGCCCGTCTCCCTCGCCTCGTTCCGGTCACAGCATGACAGCCGTGGGAAAGTCTGTCGTTGTGGTCGGTGGAGAGCCTAGTTCGACAACCAACCCAATCAACGACCTTTCTATCGTCTATGTCCTAGACACCACCAAGATCCGCTACCCGAACGATGCCCAGATACAGTCCAATACCCAGAAGATGCAACAAGCCAGACGGCCAAGTGCCAGCGAAGGAGCGCAGGGCCCGACCGGTCGACCTCCAGCATCTCGAGATGGTTCAACTGGACCACCGGAGCAGAAACGACTGGCAAGTGGTCCAAGCAGCCCGACCTCGAAGGGGCCCAACGGCATGTCAATTAACGGACCCATGGCCGCAGTGGCCTCCACCGCGGCCAGCAAGCTTCCGAGGGCCCCAGTCACTGGAGCGCCGGCTGGCCCCCCCCCACAAGGCCATCCTCCGACTCGGCCTACCGTGAACACAAACACCACCAATGGCCGAATTAGGAACGCGTCCATGGAGCGCATTGAACGGGAGGCAGGTGGGGCAGGCTCACCTAGCATTAGCAGTCAAACACAATCGCCAATCTCGCGCGAAGTAATACGAGAGGAGAGCCCTGTCACAAGCAATGGCCGCCGCACGCCAAACCAGCAGCCAAGTCGACCTGCTGGGAAAGTCGAAAATATCCCTGTCGAGGCAATCAAGGGCAAATCGACGAGGCAGGCCCGCAGCAAAGGCTCCACGGATAGCAACGTAGAGCCCGCCCTAAAGGAAACCACTAATCGTCCCTCGTCACCGCCGCCACCAACTCGGCAAATGAGTAATCCATTGTCACGACGGAGTTCTGGTAGAAACTCGCAAACAGTCGCATTACTGAAAGAGTTAGATACCGCTAGGAACCGAAATGCTTGGTACGCCTCGGAGCTCGAACTGGCTCGGAAAGCTGGCTACACATCAAACGCGACATTGAGCCCCGTCCTCGAAAGAGGAGGCACGGAGACTTTCGACGACGAAGACAAACCCCTAATTGAAGCTTTGTTGGCGATGAAGCAGGAGTTGGCCAACGTGCAGACTTCCGTGGATAAGCAAGCCATTCTCGCGGCAAAGCAGATTGCAGAAGCTGAACGCCAACGCGATGCCGCAATCCAAGAGGCAGTTTACGCAAAGGCTAGGGCGGCGGCGCACGGTGCCAGCGCAACGAGCCCGCGGCAGCTGGATAGTGAGCACGCGGATACAGAGAGGTCTATCGAGATCAACCGGAAACTGGCTGCCGCTCTGAATCTCCAGAAGGATCTTCAGAGTCATATTGCTCGCGCAACCTCCGAGCTCGAAGCCGAGAAGCGCGCACGCCAACTTGCTGAGGAGACGTCCGTAGCAGCGCAAAAGCGCATGGCAGATCTCGAAATTTACAAGCAGCAAAACTCGATTGAAGTCGAGCGTCTACGTGCTGAGCTCCATATGGCTCAACGCGAAGCTCGCGAGCAGTCATTAGCTGGGGCCGAAGCAATCGCAGCTATGCAAACTTTGCGTGTGGAGAAGGACGAGTTGGAGAACAAGTATAATGAGGTCAGCGGCGATGGTGGAGATCATGAGACTACCTTTGAATCTCTTCGTGCGGCTGTGGCGGCATCGGAAGAGATGAGAGGCCATCTCGAGCGGAAGGTGGATGAAGAGCGTACAGCACGGGAAAAGATTGAGGCCAAGCTAACCAAGCTCAAAGCTGAGCACGAGGCCCGCACGGCCGAGTTGGTTGCTGTCAGTCAACGCTTGCGGGACGCCGAGGAGCTGGCTGAACGACATGCGAACGAGGCGAAGACACATCGCCAAGCTGTACTCTCTGGTCTTGATAAGATCACACAAGACGGCACCAAGTCGAAGCAGGTTGATGCGGATCGCATAGCTATTCTCCAAGGGCAAGTCAATGCCGCTAATAACTTGGTTCGAAAATTCCAGCAAGAAGCCGATACTGCATCCGACAAGCTTCGCAGCGCCGAAGAGCGCATCGCCGGCCTGGAAGCCTATCAAGAGCAGTCTAGCAGGGAAGGCGTCACTATCCGTAGACAACTACAGGCCGTCATGAAGGATACCCAGTCACTCCAAGCTATGAACTCGGATTTGAAGAACCAGTTATCCAACCAGCAACTCGAGACAAATGCCATCAATGTCCAGCACAACACCCTAAAGGACATCCTGACCGAACGAGGCATCAGCCCAACAGGTCTTAGTCGAGTGCGCGGCATGAGCAGTCGAACTAATTCCCCAAATAGCGACCTTGGGCAGCTACTCGCTGAAGCTAGAGTGGCTAACGAGGACATGAAGCAAAACTACGAAACCCAGGCCCAACAGGCCGAGGCAGCTTACCGCGAGAGGGTCTCTCAGCTCGAAAATGACTACCAATCTGCAGTTCACTACGTCAAGGGCACCGAAAAGATGCTCAAGCGAATGAAGGAAGAGCTGTCCAAGTACAAGACCGAAAACACTCGCCTAAAGTCCGAAAACCTTGAACTCGAAGAGAAGGCGTTGGGATCTGAAGCACGCGATACGTCTGCATCCGCTGAATGGGATACCGAGCGCTTGTCTCTCCAGCAGAAAATTGAGGACCTACAGGAGCAGGTCCGAACCACCTCGGCACAACTTGACCAACAAATATCTGAGGTGCGCGAGGAGCTCGAGGCTGTCAAGCAAGAGCGAGATAGCGCCACAAAGTCGAGTGGTGAGGTAACCCAGCGTCTCACAAGTAGAGAGAAAGAGCTTGAGGAGATGCGGGAAGAGAATGCCCTCCTTGAAAAGCGTGCCCAAGACGCGGAACACAAGGTTGGCCTACTCCTTGACCAGGTTGAAAGCTCGGTCGACCATTACCGCAGAAGGAGTCGCCAGGTGCCCAGTATGGGCTCGGGAGCCGAATCCACCACGAACGGCCTCGGCCATCAACGCCAGGAGAGCTCGGAAGCAGAAAGTTTGTATGGCGGTATCGACGCCAGAAACAGCATGGCCCTCGACAACCTGGCCGACGAGCTGGATATGCTGAGATCAAAATGGGAAGCGACGAATGAGAACTACCGCCTGTCGAACGCCTTCGATTTTGAGATGACGCCTGCTAAGAAGAGCGATGACGGCGCTGCGCTTGGCCTCAGCGAGAGCTTGGCTGACTGGCGAAAGCGGCTTGATACTGAGGAGCGCAAGGGTCCCCAGTCATAAGAAGTCACGTGTCCCCCTCCCCGGTCATCAGCGGCTCTCTTTCACCCACTTTGCAGAGTTGAGACTTTTCGGCACTGAAACCCCCATATATCCGACACTCGTATATGCCCCCTGCACCACCGCAGGCGGACATAATGTGTACCATGCACATTTGTTTCATGGAGTTGCTGCGTATTTGGTTCTTTGCCATCGTTTTTTGGTCGTAGTGTAGGCTGGGTTTTCTATCGCATTCTGATACCGCAAGTGTTGTACGACTGAATCATCCCATATGGATGGGCTATTTCCGAGACCGAGACCCCAATTTTATGACAGCATTTGATTGTTTTTTTCTTCCTTTCTGGACCAGACGAGATGATTTGCACACCGCTCGGAAAAATAGACGAACGAACGGACGCGATTCATGGAGTTCCGAGTTACTGGGTGGGGAGGCTATTCGTACCATTGTTCGTTCCCCCCGTGCAATATGTTTCGAAACCTCTCGAATTGAAGGAAGGAGGACACGAAGACCTGATAAAGATAATGTACAATACGCACACTCACGATGGTGGATGACGTCCTTCAGTTTGCCCATTTATAAGCTGGCGGGAGCGATCCCGCAACCCTCGCTGCTGCGTTTTTGCCGCAGGGGGAAAGCATGGGCGCTTGACCAAGATGAGGACTATTGAATGATGAGAAGATTTCGTTTGACACTACCGGACTTTACATGATAACCCACGCATGGGGGCACTGAAGAAAAGGTGCTATCTCTCACTCGACTTACCCAGCCTTCTCGCGTCATATGCTGATTTCAGCACGCTCAATTGCAACCATCCCTCTTCGAGACCGAGACTCGTCGGGCTCAATGTGATCCAGGTGAAGTCGTCAAAAATAATACATGGACCAGAAGCAGCTGACCCTGTCTACGATGGTTGTGTATTGCGGCACCAACGGGCGATCTGCGGCCGGGTCATGCGCTTGAGGATGCTGCCATTCAGCACGAGTCCGAGGTAGCTCCAATGGGTTTGTTTAGTTCCGAAGCTCAGCCCTACAGCCTCAATCGTAAAGCTGACATTTCTACGCCAAGCAGGTGAGGTAAATAGCTATGTAACGTTCCAAAAGCCGGCGTTTGCCGTGCAATGGCTATTGTCAGCACGCCACAGATCCAGTCAGATAGACAGACAGGCAGGCACTTGATTGACCGTAGCAAATTAATCTCGGATTCGGCTTGCGGTGGTTCTATTTTGTCAAGAGCTAATCTCACAGTCACAAACCCAATACGGCTTCTGTCTGGACGAGGGCGGTGGCTTGTGTTGACGACAGCCTCAAGTGCTTATAATGGATGTGTCGTACAAGTGTATATAAGGACGAGTGTCGTCTGTGTGAGTTGCTGTTCTCTTTTCTCATCACAAAACAACATCTCCACAGCTTCTCATCCAACCTTCAGACTTTTCTGCTGCTCTAGCTACGAAATCTCACATCCACAATCACCCTCAAATTCAAACCTCTCCGATCCTCGAAAATGCACTTCTCAACCCTCACCCTTTCGGCCCTTGCGGCCCTCTCAGCCGTCACCGCATCCCCCTCCTCCCGCTCCCTTACCCAACGCTCCTGCCTCGAGCAACAACCCGCTACCATCGGCTTCCCTATCAACTACAACGTCTCGTCAACCCGCGCCGACGCCGTCACCTTCCAGCTTCCCCCCAACTCGGTCGGCCCCTGTACACTGGTGGCTAAGTTCCCAGCCGGTTACGCGGTGCCACACTCTGAGGTCGGAAACCCGCTAGTCAATGTCATCGATATCAACGGCCCGGTCCAAGGATCCGTAGTCGGCAGCTTGAGGTTCGCAAGTTTTGCTGATAGGGATAGCTTGGTGTACATAAATTCCTTCCAGTGTCGGGATGTGATGGAGTATGAGTTAGAACTGGCGCCGGAGGAGCCCGAGAGCGCTTGGGTTGCGTTTGCGGAGGTTTTGGATGTTGGATTGGTTATGGATGTTGGGGACTGTTAGAGGACGAGGAGGGGGAATAGTGTTGTCTCGGGGGAGTGAGAAGTGCAGAACGTGTAGATAAAAGGCTGGGACCGGGCGGGGATGGATGAGCTGGGTATTGGATTATAGACGGACGCTTTTGCATTTGGAGTTACTTGTTGGGCGTTTATGTTGCTTGATTTTAGCTTGATTTTAGCTTGTTAATGCCAGTCACTCATTCTACGTGTTAATTCTAAAGATGCCCGACGGCAGATAGCACAAAGTGACCACTGACACTGCAGTGGCTGCTCTGACTTGCGTCTTACTTGAGCAATTCAACAAGACGATTGGACAATCGTATGGACCCGGGAGCCTTGGAACAGTCATAATAGCAACCTGGAAGGTCTGCGGGCCCGAGGGGGGGATGGGCAAAACCATGGCCTCATACTGTCGTTAGTTTTGGCATCCAGACTCAAAGCAACACCGAGACTATATGCTCGAATCTTTTCCTTCCATAGTCTCCTCGTGGAACACTTCCGCTATCCATTTCATTCTGGTAGCTAGCGACATGCGATCGTAGTGATCAATATGAGATCCAGACCTGGCAAAAAAGTTACAGTTCAGCTCAAGACAAATGAAGTTCCGAGAGGCGTCTTACCTCGCATGGATCGAGAACGTAAGTCTCCATACGCCGGATCCTGTCCCGCTGGTGTGGTAAAACGTGGCTAGGAAAGAAGCTAAATGCTGAATCGAACGGCCCAGAAGGATATGCTATACGATGTAACCATGGAAGAGAGCGACTTCTATT
Organism: Pseudomassariella vexata; assembly: GCF_002105095.1. Lineage (NCBI taxonomy): Eukaryota > Fungi > Ascomycota > Sordariomycetes > Amphisphaeriales > Pseudomassariaceae > Pseudomassariella > Pseudomassariella vexata. The sequence goes on from NW_024467983.1 coordinate 174,596, forward strand.
ACTGAAATCCCGCTGTCGTCTGCGGGCCTGGAGCCTCCGACTACGTGGAGTGTGTATATATCTCATCTCGTTGGCATTGTGGCGCAATTTCCCCGCGGACGCCACAAGGTCCCGGTGGCTTGACGGCCAGAGGCTGTCAGCAATAGTTGCACTGCCAAATTCTTATGGAAGGCGCCTAGAACAAACTCACCTATACCCACTGTCCTTGTCAGTTGACTTGTTCTCTCCCAAGTAACAAGCCCAGAACCTCGCGGCCCGTGGCATCACATCACGGTGAACAGATTTGGTCACAATTTCGCGCTAGGTCTCAAAAGGTTGGCAGATTGTACACCGATCACTTTCCCATCCGAAGCAATATTTCTCTCGAACATGACGGATACGTGTGGTCGCTGTGGAACCAGCGTCCTCTGTAGATCTCGGCACGCGGCGGCAGAGCAACACTCTATTTCGGCGTGGTCCGCGATCCTGAACCCAGAATTTTGGAGTCAGCACGAGGCTGAGATAGCATTTCGAACTATCCGATTGTACTTTGGGCGATGTAGAATGTAGGGCTGCTCACGTGTTGCTCAAAATTGCAACTTGGCAGTCAAGCAGCTTTCGTGGTGTATAATGAATCTCGAAAGTGGGAAAACAGGTTTCCCACCAGGGCCAGCCGTCGGGATTGATTCGCAGCCACTGACAGCAGCATTACACAAGTGCTATTTAAGGCATGGCGGTATCACTGCATGCCCGAGTTGGCCAGCACGTGCACTAAGAACCCAGGGATTGAGAACGCACCAGCTTGTGTCGTTTCAAAAAAAAAGAACGAAAAAAGGTTTCCCTTACCTCGATGCAACTATCCAAGGCCACGTTCGCCGACACGTCATAGCTTCATGCTGCATACTTTTTGTGGGTGATAAGCAGCAAGCAGCGAGTGCAGCACCGTACAACAAATGGCAGGAAATTTTGCCACGCCACGATGGAGCAGGCCCTTGCCTTGCGCTAAGAATTCGTGGTTTCTCGACGAGTGCCCACGTTGCGCAACTTTGCTCGGAGGGGGATCAGGACGAACCCTCTCCAAACTGGTGTTGCACTGCCGGTCAACGAATCGTAATCTATGGGAAGTTGGGAAGCCATCAATTGATTCGGAGGAGCTGTTGAGGTTCGTCTGACTGACCCTTTAAGGTTGCAGTTTCCCAACGCAGCTCACCGTCAATTGGCTCACGATCGTTCGGACTCAATTGAGCCTGTCGCTTGGCATTTCAGGAACAGAAAGAACGCAGGGTGTCTCTGAAATTAGAGATGAGATCAAATTTGTTAGTGGTGATCGACAGGACAGGTACCTTTGGCGTCTAATTCGCCGGGTCCAGAGCAAAACGGTACCTGCATGAGGGCCTCACTTCATGTTGCCCACTAATACCTCCGATCCTGGCAGAGGCATGCCTGTCGCGATCACTGCAGCAGCGAATCGGACGAGGAATCCAGGCGCATCTGCGGGCCTCGTCAACACCAATGGACGGCAGATGGAACGACAAAGGAAATCAGGTTGGTCGGGCTATCAGGTTTGAGAAAAGGGGGGCGTAGATCGTGCCTTGTTTAGCGACGCGGCCTCGACACAATTGCCCACCTTCCACTGCTGCCACGCTGCCCGGCTTGCCCACCCCTGGCAAAGCGCCAAGTCCTGGTGGATGGAAGAGCCCCTAAGCCCCAAAACCCTGGCCCTTGTCCGCCTGTCTCTCATTTCCCACGTTCACTTATTATCCTTTGTCGCTGTCTTCTTTCCTGTTCTCTTTTCTCTGTTCAGATCCGACCAGGCCACCGTCGCTCTCTAACAGCAAACTTCGTCACTTTCCCGTGGGTTGTCAACTCACTGTCACTCTTTTTGGACTCGACGCTGCTTACCATCACTCACTATACCTTACCTATAGAACCAACTGTCTCGATTGACTCGATCTGACAAAGCGAGACGAAACAACAAGATGCAGCTTTCTAAATCAGTTCTGCTCCTCACCGCATTGAGCGCTGGTACCGTCTCTGGACGTGCCGCTCATAAGCACAAGCACCGCCATGCTGACCTCCACGAGGAGCGTTCTCTCGGCGACAAGGTGGTAGCCGTCATTGACGGAGCCACCGTCACCTGGGAGAACACCTACAGTGGTGAGACGGGTGCTCCCGTTGCCAGCAGCTACACGGCCACCCCCACCACCACCAAGGTCAAGGCCGATGACGTGAAGGCCTCGTCTACTGCTACCTACTCTGCCTCCTCCTCGGCCGCAGCTACCTCGGCCGCCTCTTCGGGCGACAGCTCCCCTGTCTATACCGAGTACACGGAGTTCTGCAGCGCTGCTGCCAAGGCCAAGCGTGCCACCGCCGCCCAGATCGCCTACACGGGCAACACGGGCACAAGCGACGACTGGGGCTGCAACATGCAGCTCGTCGCCGCTGATATCGCCGACCAGTACGACTACACCATCAAGGTGACGGGCCAGAACACCGAGTCGTGGAAATTCGTCTGCTGGAACAAGATCGGCCCCGACGGCCTAATCGATGGCTGGTACAACCACACGGCCGTCAGTTTCGACCTAGCACCCGGCGCAACCCAGTACGTTGCCTTCCAGGCCAACTCTCAAGGTGCCTGCGCTAGCCAACCCGGCAATGAAATCGAAACCGACAGCTATGGTGGCTTTGTCACCACCTGGTTCGAGTTTGACTTCGCCAATGAATCCAACGACAACTGGTCCGGCGCCGACGTCTCCTCCATTCAGGCCGAGGCCGCCGGTACTTCCGTCTACGGCATGAGGGCTTGCTCCGGTGACGTCTGCTCCACTATCGGTGCCGACATGAGCATCCTCGACAACGCCTTCAGCAATGCTCTCAAGCTCGCAGATGGTCTCGGTCTCAACCTGCCCGCCGGCCCCGTCAGCATCGACGTCGTCATCGACTACTCGCCTTAACATAAACAAAAAGTCGCCTTAGCTGGGGAACCTGAGAACCTGAGGACCCGTGATCATCCTAATGTTTAGCTATTTTCTGTAATTACATTTGGATATTGTTTTATGTAATTACATGGAGCCATTGCTGAACTACGCTTTTATATTACCAAACTCTACCTGCCATGTGTGGAATCACCATTCATTCTGCGAATGTGCAAAGCCGTGTGTGACGTTACGTTATTAGGGTCCTGGCAGATACAAACTTCTTCTCTTCGAAATATACTTTTTTTGGTTCACCGTGCCACACGACCCTCGGAACCCGGAAGTCGTTGTCTGCTGGTTCCGGACCGTTGGGTACTGATCGCAAAGTTTATCAACACTGTTTGGCACCTACACGACGTGTTTTTTGGTCGACACCAGGCTTCGTATCTGGGGATGCCACTGGGACGATGATGGAGTTCACAGGGAGCGCTTTGGTAGATTTACAGGATTACGACTTACAATTTGATCTTTATTGATGAGTTGATTCCGCTCTGCGTATTTAGTGGTATGAAGACAATAATGTGATATAACTTGACGACCGCCAACTTGGCCCATGCTCTCTCATGTACTGTGAGAACCAGGTGTCACATCTTGGGTAAGTATTGAGATCGATCTCAAGCGCTGCCATTGAAGGCGGTACAGCGACAATCCTAACCTAATAGAACCAACACCACCACAACAACAGCAACAACGATTGTTGAATTTAAGTGCTACTCCCTTTCTCAAGTCTTGCGCTGCTGCATTTGTTTTCCACCCCATACTCCATTCCACAGTCGTTAACAAAACAGAAGCCATAGCGAAAGGAGAGAGTCCGACCCAAGCAATCCTACTTGACATCACAGCACAGACCAGAAGGACCTCGGCACTATTGCGTTTCAGGTGGCTGTTCAGTGCCTTTTCAGACCTCGCGATGTCACCCCAAACAGGGCCAAGTCACTGTGAAGTCAGCAATCTGCCTTCTCTGCGCTCTTATTGGATGGTGGGCGAGAGTAAAACAAGCACATCTCCCGCCATGCCACATGAGCTGGCCATTTGATTGGGTCGGACGGATTGCGCATTCGTCTCCAGGCCCCCGGGTTTGCATGGTGAATGTTGGTTGGACGTGTCGACAGAATGGACAAGTCGTGAACTGTTCCTTCTCAAAGCGTCTATGTGAGTGAATTGGTACATAGAGTCGCGATCGGTTGAGTTGATTCAGTCGATCCAGCCGGTCTCACCTCCGGATGCTGCTCCTTTTTCGGGAAAAAAAAAGTAATAGTAGAGCGACGACAAGGTGTTGAGACGTGTACTCCTGCCGCATCCAAAGTCGCGTCGACATCTGAACCCGCCTGAAAGAAGCCCGGTAGATGGGGCTCTACAAGGTTGCCGGCTGTCAAGTTGGGGTTAGACGGCCTGAGCCGCCGGGTATCCGTATCCAAGCTGTTCTCGATGAGAAAGTCACTACGCTGCATGCGGGAGGTAACTCGTTCGGAGGGTCGGTCCCTCAAGAGCATGGCAGGGGGTTTTTCATATTACTAGTTGCGATGTCATCTCCGCACTTGATGTCCTGCAATGTATCATGGCTGACGATGTTATGCTGTGAGGTGATAGAGTAAGTGGGGTGCTTTAAAAAAAAGGAACGTTCTATCTGGTCGTCAGGGGCTTGTGAGGAGCTAAGAGCGGTATGCTGTGCATTGACTTAAAGAAGAACGGGCGGTGCTGGGGTGGTGATCTGGTAGAGTGAGTTAACTACCAATGCCAATGTCTTTACCTATTCCAAGGATGTAGAACTTATTTGTGTCTCAGTACGATAGCGGAGGACACCACTCAGGTGAGCGACCAAGCTGGGGCTTCCTAGAATTTATTTAATGCTGGTATCGGTCTACTCATCCAACTTTTCTGGAGCGCCTTCCGAATACGATCGACAGCGGCATGTGCAGGTATAGCTGGAGAACGTTGTTGTGTACAGTATCTATCAGCTATTACGTGACGACGCAGGATCTAGTACACGGCTATGTGCGCGTTGGCATTGCGCTAATGCCAGGAACCCACAGCACACATATCGGCAACACCAGTCATTTCCCTGACAATCAAGGCGGCAGAGGGTTTTGGCGCTTGATCTACACAAGCTCGTATACATGCGCTAGAGGAAGTTCAATAGAGGCCCGCTGTCTGTCTGGTATAGAGATTTACCAGCTCCTTATGAGTTCGAAGACGTCGTAGATTAGGGCCAGAGTTGACAGCTTCTAAACCGCCCCGCTGTATTGGAGGATGTCCAGGCTCATATGACCAAGGCTGAGAACTATCTTGCCAATGTGCATCCCGAGCTACTGCTGAGTCTGTTAACTACGTTATGCCCCTGGAAAGGGATGTATGTGAGCCTAAACCGTATCCGAATTGATGTCTTGCCTAAGGCATCAGAGTGTCGATGGACGAAATCGCCAGTTCAGTCGACATCTCGTGGCAAAAGAAAACAGTGGTTAAATCCATCATGCTCGCTGATACCACTGGCTATGGGTTCAATATTCCACTTACACCCATACGAATGCTAGTACTAGCGCCTCTGGCGACATCACCGTAATAATGACCCAAGTGCCTTTACATGATAGACACTTGTTGACCGAAGACTTGCTGCATTGCACGGCATTCGCCCCTAATCTGTAGTCTCTTAGAGATTCCCGATGCCCTTGAGCTCGGTTCTCGAAGCTTATCGCATGTGTCTTTGTTAGAGTTGACCAACTCTGAGACTGAAGCTAGCGATAGAAACAAATGACACCAAAGGAAAGTTTGCACAGTGGTGTAGCATCTTTGGGATACCATTGATCAGTCCATGAAGTAGTTAGGATCAGAGTTGGACGAGGCCAGTCGAGCGGCGATGGCTGTGACTTCACCCCAGAGTAAAACGCAATGAAATTCGTTATGCTTACAGCATTCCTGCCGGACCACATTAGAGAGTCGCCAGTCTATCGAAAAAGGAAGTATCCAGAAGTTGGGACCAACTCGTATGACGTAAACCAAGAACCGTCACCTTCACGAGCAGTAGCCCACCACCTAAGCTCCTTGATATAACAACGATTTATAAATAGGCATGTCTCGTCTGTATGAGATGGCCGTAAAACTGCTGTTCTACAACGATTACATTTACAACAAATGCCAAACATAATGTTTCATTACCATTAAAGTGTTACAGTAGGAAAGAGTTGAAAAGCCATGCCCACCACTCACGACACCTTGCCACCAAACAGGCATTGTAGGTTTCTCCGTCACATGCAACAACGAGCAACGAGGCCTCTCTGATCCGGCCAGGTCGCCGATGAAGCATCCAAGATCATCCAGCTTCGCAGCCAAAAGTTATAACGACTCCTCTCCCTCTGACTTCGCCACACCCTTCGCCCTCTTCTCCGCTTCCTCCTTCAAGCCCTCCATCCAAAGCGTGAATCCCACCTTAAGCTGCCCCCCGAGAAACATCTTAATCGCCCAAGTCACTGGACCGAAGAACGTCTCAGAGCTAAAGTAGTCGCACCCCATCCCATCCTCAGTCGCGAGAAACTCTTGGGTACGTTCCGCGCGCAGATACCATGGATCCCCCTTCGTTTTCCACGAGACGCGGATCCCCTTCCTCCCGTTCCGCTCGAACTCCTCGAGCACCGAGACGACGAGGTCGGTGCGCTGGAATGAGGGGCTTTCCGGGTTCGTGTGGACTTCGAAGTGGAATCCTGCGTTTAGGAGGAGGTGTTGGGCTGGATTGGAGGCTAGGTGTGCTAGAGACGAAGGGAGATCCGAGGATGAGGCTGGGGAGGGCGCGGGGGAATCAATAGCGACTTTGGGTATCCATTTGTTCCATGATGGGTACGTGGTGGTGTCTAGGATGATTCCGGCTACAGTGGCTGGCGGGGCGGCGATGTGGGTTGAGCAGATGATGCTTGCGGAGCCGCCGGCGCCGTAGGTTGGGGTTGCGACGGGCGTAACGAACCGGGGCGCCGTGTTAAGGGGGATCTCGGCGGCCATGGTGTCAAGCTATGAATATATGAGCTGATCGGATCATATCATATACTTCGAGTTGGATGTTTTACTCCTTTATCTCTCTTGGCACGCAAGAGCTGCATGCAATTCTGACGAGACAAATTGTTCAATCCTGCCAGACTTTGAATGGCTACCGCACGGTTCCTGCACTGTTCAGATGTCCCCACTTTGATAGAAATCACTGATCACTCCGATGTACAGTATACTGTACTTCACTATACTATAATTGAGTAAGTAGCCTGTGTTGTGGCTTGTGATTTAACAATGGTTACAAATAGTGAATGTCAAAGTAGTGGTCATTATGTGTTTTACTCAACGAGAAAAGGCCAATGGTTTGGAACACGGTGGAATCTCACCTGTTGGAATCTCACCTGTTGGAATCTCACCTGTAAGCTCAAAGCGGGGTACAAGTCCACACATAGCTCTGCACGTATATCAGACTTCCAACCATCAAATTTCGACATCACTTGAGTAGAACCATTCATTGTCACGTGGGAAAATATAGCTCGGTTAGCTCAGCTGGTTAGAGCGTCGTACTAATACCTCTCTTCGGGGATATGTATAGTAATGCGAAGGTCATGAGTTCAATCCTCATACTGAGCAGCACCAGTATTTTTGCATATTAGTAATAAATATACTTGCAAAATACCTTGTATCATTTTGATCAGCAAAGAAATTTACGCGTAAACCTTCAAATTTGTTTGCGCTTGCTACAAGCAACTGACTTGATAGCCGCAGATGATCAAAGTGATTGTTAATTGCTGTTTTTTGTTATCTAGAACTTGTAATTCCTGTCCACTTACAGCTCAGTCCTCTTCCTCAGCGAACCCGTCGGCACGGCTCTCAGACGGAACATGGCGATGCCGTGCCTCTCAACCTCAGCCGTGATAGTGCCCATGGGCTGCACCGTGGTCGTGACATTGCCTAATAGAAGCTCATCCGCATCTGACAGGCCTTCGGAATACGACTTGGCAGTCGCATTGTACCGATTCTCGCCCCCAACTCTCGTCGCGTTGAATCCGCTGGTGTAGTTACCCGACGCAGAGGATGCATCGATGATGGCCTGGGCCTCCTCGTTGGACATCCGATTCGCCCAAAGGTCTCTGACTTCCCACGCAATTTTTGCCTGATCCGAGATTGCGCCCCCGGAATCAGCAAAGACCTCGACCAGCGTCGCGTTCATGGTCATGTTGGAGTTGTTGCCGTTGATCAGCAAAACGACCATGTCGCTGTACTCGCCCCCAGTGGTTGAGTTCAAGGAGCCGGCCCACATCTGAATACTTCCCTTTCCGTACTGGTCGACGTCGTCGGTCTCGTAATACCACCGCCTCGCTGCGCTACTTCCGAGCGGATCTTGGTTCACCGCGATGACGGCGGCGTTGGACAGGATGGCGAGGTCCTGGGGCTTGACGATGCGCAGGTCATTGCCCATGATCAGCGGGCTTGGAAGATGTTTGTCAGCCTTGGAAACTGCAAGCAAAGCAACACTTATGATACTAGACTAACCTCTTAACGGCAGCCCAGACCGAAAACTGTGTCTTGTACTCGGCATCGCTCATGCCCCCATTGCCAACCTCAAGCATATCAAGGTCATTCCAGCCTCCAGGCTCAGCCTTAGAAACCACAAAGGATGCCTACGTTTGTCTCGGTTAGCATTTCCGAGTCCGGACGTTTGCTGATACGCCCCATTCTTAGCTTACCTTGTTGATGATGTTGAGCAAACTGCAATGGAAACCAGGGAGGGAACAATCCCAAGCATCGGGCCCATCACAGGGGCATCGCGGGTCGGGCCGATCATAAAAGTCGGTTACGTCGCCTGTGATCCTCCACGAGTTTGCTATCGTCGGACCCCAGTTCCAGGGATAATCCTCACCCCAGTTGCAGAGCGAGTACAATATCGGCCTGCCCGTGGCGTTCAGCGCTTTCGCCATGGTGTTGTAGCGGTCATGCGACAGCTTCTGCGTGCCGGCCTCGCCCGAGTTGTAGCAGTTGTCGTCTGGGATCTTGGTCAGTCTTAGTCTTACTAGTAAACGAGTGCGATTGCGGGTACTTCACATTTCAAGTAGTCGACCCCCCATTCAGCCCAAGAGTTGGCGTCTACCTCTTCATATCCGAGACTGCCTGCGAAGCGTCCGCACGTGTATACACCAGCACTAGAATACTGAGCGTGGACACAGAACATCAGTCGCGTACTGGGTACAGGAGCCAAGTAGACGGTCACTAACCATGCCGAATTTCAGGCCAAGTTCATGGATGTCGTCGGCCACCGCCGCCATCCCACGGGGGAACTTCTCGGTATCGACAATGAGCGAATTGTTGGCACTGGCGTCTCTGCCATTAGACCAACAGTCGTCTAGAACCACGTATTCATAGCCGAGGTCCTTCAGGCCATAGTCGACAATCAGGCGAGCGGTGCCTTGTAGCAGATCCTCGGACACATCACATCCAAAGGAATTCCAGTTATCTGTCGTAAGTCAGGGTCTGTCTTCGGGATTCGAAAAGCGAGAAACAAGCGGTTCTTACCCCAGCCCATCTGCGGTGTTCTGGCGAGGCCATTGTTTACTTGGCAAGTGTCAGTTTGGTATCCCTAGGATGTTCCATGGTGGCAGGTTGCTTTACCTGCCTGAACATGTTGTGCTAGGAGCGCAATGGCCGTAATGCCAACAACGGACGCCATCTTGGGAGCAAGGGAAATTCACAAGTCAATGGGTCCTGCCTCGAGAGCTGAAGGACAGCAACCCTAGCGCTGCAAAACAAAGGGTGGCACCAGCAGTATAAGAGCAAGAAACCCCGCGGTCTAGAACCTATAGCCACTGCATCCCCGCATGAGCGGGATAGTCTATCCATCGCTACCAGGTGGTTTCCACTGCGGCAGGAACTCATCAATAAAGGCCCGAATCAGTATGCTGGCCAAGCTACGAAGTACGCATCGTGGAGAACGCCTTTGCACCTGTCGGTGTACGTTCTCCGCAGGAGACTGATAGTTCACCAATGATAACTGCAAGCCAAGAGAGAGCCGCTCTATCAAGTCAAGTCGGCTGACTGCCCGAAGTTCCTGGTCTTCACTACGTTGAGGTTTCTCCAACCAACTTGCTGGGTTCTTGACGCCCAAAACTGGGGACTTCCTCGGATGCGGGGGTGGTTTTGCGGGGTTTAACGTGCCTCAAGCAAAATTATCCCTCCAAAGATGGAGAAAGAGGAGGTTGGGTTGCAGGTCTGGGGACTCAACCTCAAAGTTCATTCAGACGATGTACTTCGAAGACGCATGCTGCCATTCAATTTCTAGATTGAATAAATGACCTATTCGTCGACATCTCACCGCGTGGTATTGGCATCATGTGAGCTGAAGTAGGGTTATTACTCTGTATGTGGTTCGCATACGAGGTAGTCTGGTTGAAATCAGCTATGTAGGTAAAGAGCATCGTACTGAGCCCGACTGTCTAGGTGCGGCATACAGTACCTATACTCGTTCTCGGATCGAATGTTAACCTTGCATTGGCTACCGACACGGTGGAACTAGGCTTTTATCCAGCCTCGACTCTGGCTGGGATCCTAGCCACGCAACCTAGTTTTAAATTGCTTTCATGACACCTACATGCTAGAATCAGTAATAGCGGTGTGAACCCAGTCTATTGAAGATTTGTCTTCGTAATGTCCACCCAGCAAATGAACAAGTCGTGAACATGACGATTCCACGAGTGTTTGAGCCCCGGAGTGGAAGCGGAGCAATTGGGCAGCACTACCCTGCAACCAACCACCTTACTGGGTCTTTCCTGTTTGATGCTTTTTGCGTAGACGAAGTAGTCGAGAGAAATGGAAACCTGATCTACGCACAAATGCTATGTGAAGTCCATCTGATGGAATTGAAAGGTATAGATAATGTGATCGTGTCAGTCATGGTATGAGCTGACTCGGTAGCTGGGGGATCTCGATGTGTCGGACTTTGTCTGCAAATCTTCGTGCTCGTACGGCATTTGCTTGACTACGTTATCTATACCCCTTAGTTGGTAGGTCCCGAAAAGTCTCGAAAGCTACCATAAAGTCTGTCTCACTCAACAAGCAATACATTGTTCAACCGAGGGAGTCGAGAGAACGTAGCCGAAACCACGGCAATCGACAGCACGAGAATGACGCTCCCCCTAGGGTGTGTACGCAAACATGTTTCATAAGGACTAGGAGACCATGAAATGTGAGTTGAAAGTTGAAAGAAATCCTGTCGTGGGGTTTAGTACTACACAGCATGCGGTGGTTTGTTATCAACACCCACTCTCACGATTACCCCTATTCTCGCAAACTCGCAACACCACGAAGAGCAAATAATGAGCTCCAACATTGTGGCAAAACGGTGCACCTTACATTCCTTGTTCATCTTCACATGTTTAGTGCGACCCTGAATCTCCACGTCACACATGCGAGTCTAGTGTTGCCCAATTCCGTACGTAGCCAGCCAGCAGCAGCTTCAGGTTGACCCTGAGATGCAAAACAGGTGCGTAACACATGTATGTCTTAGCCACCACACCTCCCCAGAAAGCCATCAGTATGGCCGTTATACGCCTCTTGATGCGTCGTGGCAAGACATGGATTTCAGTCTGTCCTACCAAGGTCGGATGGCGGATTTCGACAGTGAGGACGATAAATGATGGGTTTGTATTTGAGCTGATGCCTATAGTGAGGATAGTGAGGTCGAGCAAGCTGTACTGTAATGAATCCTTGACACAGAGTGTGACGGAGCTGGGCCACGACGACGACGATGACGACGACGACGTTACGAACATGTGTTCCAATAATGTCTTCACTTTCACATTTCTAAGACGCCGAATGATCGATGATCAACATTTATTTTCAGACTGACAACCAGAATAGAGTATATGGTTCCAAGCGTGCCATGGACGCCTTCAATCTGATAGGACATGTTACTCGCCACAGAAAGATACATGACTGGGTTGACCCCTTGCCTGACCCTAAAAATATCGCGATATTCGCCGCTCAAACCTCGAGTCTTCTCTACCTGCTTTACCATATGAGTCTCATAATCCAGTCTAATGACATGTCATGAGTGCTTTCCAGCAGTAGTTTTGCCCCAAACTTAATATTAGGGTCCTGCCAGTATGAAGTCGTCGTCCGTGCGTGTATGTTAGTGAGTAGCTTCCCACAAGAAAGGCGACCGGGGCAAAGACACCAGTAGAGAGCGTCCTGCACTTGTTCATCGATGCAAAAAAATGCGGCCACATAATCCAGGGGCTGGCCTAGAGTCGCTCCCAGACCGTAGTCTGTGCTACGTTACCATAAGTCGTAAGTAAAGAAGTCAGCTGTCAGCGCGTCCACTACACGGTTCGATGGACGCTGGCCATGTCTTCCAACTCCGTCTCGCTCTGCACTTCGCGTGGAGTGCCCACGAGATCTTCTTTCTTCTCTTCACGCCGACGGGAAGGCATGGGTGGAGGATGGAGCTCGAAGGTGAAAAGACTGGCGAGTAGGGCTACTGCACTGACACAGATCAGGATTTGGATATCGAACGTAAACGCCGATGCGTACACTCTACGGACGAGCAACTGGGTTTGCGGCGGCAAGTAACTCGTGATCGTTGGACTGTGGTGTAAGGCCGTCAAGTCTTCGGGTTTCATGTGGCCGGCCAACTGGTTTTGCACTTGCGCGTTAAAAATGATGCTGCATACTGCAATCCCAACGGCGCCGCCGAATACGCGAGCTTGAGCGATTGATCCCTGTGCGACAGCCAAATCTTCCTGGGCAGATTGTACGGCTGTAAGGATCGTTGCGGCACCAAATGCCAGCCCAACTCCCAGTCCAAAAATAGCTTGGTATCCGTACTGGGCTTGAATCTCGGTTGTTATATCTGATAACGTCGACATAAGCCCGACACCGATTAGTTGCAGGCATGAAGCCACGATCAGAGTGATCGAGGTGTTGTTTCTCTTTGCCGACAGTGCACCTGCGAGGAAAGACCCGAAGGCACATGCGCCAAGCGCCGGAAGGAGATGGACTCCTGACATCAATGAGTTCTCCAGATTGACAATCTGAAAACGCTCTGGCAGAATGATGATGATCGCCAAGTAGGAGAACCCGGAAAACAGTGTGCATCTGTTTGTGTTAATATTGCCACAATAAAAAAAAAAGAGACACCAGGGACTTACATCAAAGTTGCGAGGTATGGCCGTCGTGTGAACAGTCGCAAAGGTAAGACGGGCTTTATTCGCGTGTGGCGATTCAATCCCAAGAAGAACTCCCAGGTCAGAAATACAATCCAGCTCAATGAAGCCACTGTCAATGTAATTATTATGACGGGACTATTCCAAGAAAAGTTGAACGACCCCGCTGATTGCAGCGAGAAGACCAGGAGTGTGGATGCCGCAATTATCATGATATTTCCAAGGAAGTCGATGCTTCTGAACGAGTCCCATGCGTTGAGGCTCGAGCCCGTACTCCGGGGCCACGCGAAGATCAAGGACAGCAGAGCTGCAACCCCACAGGGGATGCTGATTTCTGGTTAGCAAACTAATAGTGGTGGAGGGACTATGGAAATCTCACTTGATGAAGAAGATCCATCTCCAACTTGCCATATGACTGATAGTACCGCCAAGAATGGGTCCAAGGACAAAAGAGACTGCCAGTGTCATTCCCACCAGAGCTCCCAGCAAACTTGGGTTATGCGCGGGTCCTATCTCGAAGAGTCCAATTTGGGCTAGGCTGTATAGCCCCGAGCCCCCAATGCCTTGAAATGCTCGGAATATGGTGCTGTACATGGATCAGTTTATTATTCACAGGTTGCGATTGTAAGCACGAACTCACAGTTGCAGCATGTTTTGTGCTAAACCACATCCGAGTGAGAAGCCTGTAAATAGGATCCACGATATGATTATGAGTGTGCGGCGACCGTATATGTCACTCATTTTGGCAAATCCGACGGCAAAGCCTGCGAAGAGTCAGCATCCTGCCTTGCAGAAACTCTCTCCGTCGCGGATCCGTCATGCCACATACCGAAGTAGGCGAGTAGATAGGATAACACAACCCATGGTGCATTGAGGAAGTCCTGCAGGTCGAGAGAAATAGACACAAGAGAAGTCGACACAATGGAGGCGTCGAGACATGAGAAGAGAAGTCCAAGTAGAAGTCTGGTTTCAAGCCAAGTCAGCTGTATCCATGACCTTCTCGAAGGGGCGCCTCACGTGGAAACCAATAAAGCCTGTCTTAAGGGACTCAAAGAAACTCCCACATTTCCCAATTCCCGAACCGGAGGAGTAAGTGATTCCTCCATTGAACCCACCCGACCTAAATTGACCTCTTCCAATGAAGTCGAACGGCCAAATCCGGAAGTGGCGCGGGTGCCGTACTGCGGAGCCATTTGATGGGATTCGCAGGGCGATTCGACTGTCGTCGAGAAGGCTTAGACCGGGAAGGGCTGCTCTGTAGGCAGAAGAATTGTACAGATTCCAAAATGCAGCGACAAAATAGAGCAGCTTCAGGGAGGACGATCGCATTAATCGTAGGAATACCGGGGAGGCCGGACGTGAGAGGTTTGTGATGATGCGGTGGAAATAGGGCAGTATCGTACTTGGGAAGGCAGGCACGGCAGTCGTTGCGTTCGAAGAAAGTGGCTGCGATGTTACCCACTTGGAGGAGTGTCGATTGCTGGTGGAAGGCACGAGTTCATTGAAGCTTTTAGGAGCTCGGTCGCAGTTGCCCTGAGTCGAAGTGAAAGCCAGACCTCAATATTGTTTGTTTCATCCCCTATTGTGGTCCACTTTCAAGATACCTTAGGTAAATACTTAAGTAAGTAGAAATGGTCATGTTCCAGTCAAAAGGGCATCTAGTATAAGGATGTATTATTTGATAACAGCAACCGAAACAATAAAACAAGTTGGTTATAAGTGGCTGCAAGTCTCACAATGAAGCACGACTTAAGCACTACGAAACTTGCACATTCACCCAAACCCAAATTGAATGCACAAGCATGAGCATGCCAGTAGCCACCATCATACCCAAATATTTTCGGGTGCTTCAAGTCCCACCGTACTCCGGCTTCGATGTCTCTGTGCTACCAGCAAAAGCCATACGGCAACTGGTGATGGGTGCTGTGCAAGGTGTGACAGCGCTCGAGACTGCGAAATGAAAGCACTCTGACATGTGTATGGAATTAAAAGCGTTTGGCAAGCACAAACACTGTGCCTTTATCCACATTGAGTATCTTTCCATCCTCAGTACAAAAAAGGACATGCTATGTGCGAAGACGCGAGAGCTGTTTCCTTTCACCAACATCCAGCCAAGCAGCCGACTGCCGAAGTTTCAAGACCCGTATCGTTGTTGCGCTTCTCAGCAAGCTGACCACAGACTAAGCTCGTAAATACATTCAACAAGCCTACTTGGAAACCTCCATTTACCCTGCCCCCATCTAACCCCCTTGCCGAAGCTCGCTTATGCTGACAAGGTTGACACCGACAGGCTGGGCAGATGGTAATTCCCTGCACATCTATCTGGAGAGATACAGAATCGGAAACGTCTCCTTACATGTCCAGTGCCAAAAATGACCACCAGAGACGGGTGCATCTGCATAGGAGATCATGTGCAATGCCGTGTGTACCTGTGTGCCTGTGTACCTGTGTGCCTTTGTAACTTGAGACTTGTTCAGCTGAATCAGAACCTTCCAACTAACCATTTACACGAACGTCGAACTGGTAGATCGTGCGCTGCTGTTATAGTTCTTCCCTGAATCACCCTGTTGTGCTAGTCTACAGCTATGGATCTGGCAAGGCTGCTGCATGGGACACAGCCACCGTTAGCATGCCAGCATCTGATAACTTTGGCTACTTACGTAGCTAGTACGAGACCCAACGCTTGCAATGATGCGGGATGTCACATATTTGCCCCTAGCTTCCGAGACCTTGACCGAATCTGGATGTCCCAAAGTTGCAAGCGTCCTTACCGCAGAAGAGGTGGGAAATAACGATGAGCAGGCCAGAAATAGAGCCGGACTCGTATATTTGCAGACCGACGTACGTGCTTTCTGTTGGCCGTCGGCTTGAGAGCCGGGGACTCTGTCCGACCAACTCTTGCTGTTGAAGAACCGGCGCACGCTCAGGGCCAGAATCTTGACCCCACCAATCGGCTTAGAGTCAACATCTTGATGTGTCCAACCATGAAATAAATGGGGTCTGAGAATAAGAGCAGGTCGTTGGTCAAGGTACGACCCGGTCACATCTAGATGGAAGGGAAGCCAGTTTGACGTTCAATTTCTTGAAGTACGTCCTGAAGAAACAATTGGCGCGTTACTTTCACTACACCAACTGCAGAATACCTGCGCAGCTCGGCTCCACTGATCTATCGGTTTGATGCATGAGCCCTTGCTGCTTGAGTACTAACTAGACGCTGTCTTATGCAGTAATGCAGTAGCGCCTTGGCTTTCAAACGGCAGGTGCGCACCAGTGCATCGCGTTGATCCACCCGAGACTTCATACTTTAAACCAAACAAGTCCTACTTCACCAATCAATCGATTGATCTTTGGATGACTTTCCTTTGCCCCGAACGTATCGGAGCCCAAAGACACGACAGATTTATCGTGTGATGCTATTCGAGTCGGGTTTGAAGAAGAGGCTGCATGTGTTTGCTCGGACTCTGTGTTGGTGCAACGGAGGCAGGATTTCCTCGGCAACCAACCGAGTCGCCGATTACATGCCAACTGTGTTGCCGTGCAGGCGAGGCACGCATGCTACGACTCCTGTGGCCTGCCCGCGTGGCCTGCCTACCGTCGACGCAGTGCGAGCCTGAGCTGGTATGCCAGATACTGATCCTGCAGAGGCCGACGCCAACAACACATCTGCTCCAACCGCATACACTACTTAAGTATTGAGTCCACTTCCCATTCTTTGTAATGGATTCATGATACATTGGCAAAATGGACCTCAGCCAAATATAGCACAGTATCTGCGGCCGGAAAGTGTGGCAACAAGCTTTCCTGCTGCCCCAAGGGTGTGTGGATGCCGAATTGCTGCCCCCTCAAGCATAATCCAGCATTATTCGGCGATCTAATGCTAGACTCGTTACGCTAGCAAACCTGTTGTCAGCCCCAGAAGGTAAGTTAGCGTGGCGCTGCTTAGGTTCGTATGTCAGATTTTCTATTCAGAGCCTCTGTCATGATCATCACATTGTTGTGACAATATTGATTTCAGATCAGACGATCGAATGCCCCGGATGACGCACTCAACTTCGTGTAATGGTACACTCATGGTTCATCCCTATTACTGGTTGACAGTAATGTCGGCTGGGTTTCCGTGCAAATTGTATGCCGGGCTATTTCTAGAACGACGTTCCGAGGCCTGCGCCTATGATGCGGCACTTGCGCGCTCTTCATGCCGCTGAGGTTATCGCCACACGTTTGCGGCCTTACTCACACCGCGTACCGACGCGCTGGTCTATGGCGCTGCAGGGAAGCAGTCTTTGCAGAAGTTGGGTAGCAATCAAGTCAGATGGCCGAGAAGGGACGATTCCGTTGAGACTAGCATAGCATTCCAGGAAATCAGAATCCTTCGCTGTTGTGCACCCGTGGTACTGCTCGTTGGTCGAAATCGAACGCATGGCCTCAGCTGCAGATGTGATGCGGTCCAGCTGGAGGGCCTTCTACACCGTTCGACCGTTGGTTCAGGGATCGGTCAGTTGTCAGTTTCGGAGCACAATATGACGGAGCCGCATCGATTTCCTGTCTGACCAATCACAAAACATTCTACAGTAGTCTGTTTGCTGATGCTACTCCCAGGGTTCGGCCGTTTACTTGATCTCGGGTATATGTCTAATGTTTGGTCTCGGGCTGGTCTGGCCCATCTTGCCGGAAGCAAAGCTTTTGTCATCTCGGCCCGTTTTAAGCTTATCATTTGCTTGTCTTCGAACCCGGCAAATATGATAAAATGGATAAGCTTGTGGGCTGTGATGGTGCATGGCCATTGTTGCCCAATGGACAGAGGAATTGTCCAATACTATAGATCTACAGGCAGGATCAGACGGATGTTGCACTCTAGCCTGCAAATAGGTTGTGTTTTTTACTCCCTCCCATGATGTGCCTTGTCCTGTTCCGGTGTATCACTGGCACTTCAGTTGGTCTTCCATATTCTTCCCCGGTTGTCATAAAAAAGGAGCGGTATGTCTCGCTATTCCGCTTCTGTATGATACCTCGTCGTCTCTGCTGTTTGCGCTTTCCCCCCCCCAAGTGTGTTATTTCTGCTCAGTGTCGTGCCTTCCCCATTCTCTGAAAGTCGGTCAGTTGACCCCTTTTGAGACAGCCGAGGCCGGATGTCAATTGACATTCACCTACTCCATTGTGCAAAGCGAGGATAAACCTACTATTCACCATCATTGATCAAGACATCAAGGACAATTTGCTTTCCGTCCATTGCGAATTGTTCAGATTGTTGGTTGTGGATTACCGATTAAGTCCCTACTTGAGCGAGTTCTTGAGTGCAGCCTCGGAGCACAAGGGCAGCTACCCTCGACACATACGTCTTTTCGGTATAAGGTACATCTTTTCGATGTAACGTGTCTCGACCAACAACGACTAAACATCGTGATGCTTTTACGCAATTAATCACTGCGACCTTTCTGGACAGGATTTGACATACGAATATTCTTTAATCTTTACCCACATTAATCAATTATTCGGAGTTTCTGCCGAAGTCTAGGAAATAGTCCAAACTCCATCATCATCGAGATGGATTCCGCAGAGCCTGATGGCATGGAACCCATTGCTGTAGTAGGCCTGGGCTGTCGTTTCCCAGGTGACGCGACCTCGCCAACGGCACTCTGGGACATGCTCACACGCGGCGAGAGCGCTTGGTCGGAATTTCCTGAGGATCGTGTGAACATATCCAGCTACTTCCACCCTAGTGGCAACAGACAAGGCAGCGTAAGTTTCGCGGCCTAGGATGTCTTGGGATCGTTCTAACTGGGGCCCGGCAGATTTGCTTCCGCGGTGCTCACTTCCTCAAGCAAGATGTGGCAGCCTTCGATAGCTCGGTAAGCTTCCATGGCCGGGTCGTAACCCATTGGCTGCTCACGCTAACCTCACCATATCTAGTTCTTCTCTATTCCCGCAGATGAAGCAAAAGCGGTCGACCCGCAGCAGCGTATGCTTCTCGAGGTCGCCGTTGAAGCATTGGACAATGGTAAGTGCTTGGTCATCTACCAATCCCCAATTTGAGAATAAGACGTACTGAGAATCGTTCCAATTCAGCCGGCGTCGATCGTACCGCATTCCGAAAGTCAGAGACTGGAGTGTGGGTTGGATCATTCGTCAAAGGTAATTTTGCGACCCTTTTCATGAATTAAAATTTTTTTCACTAACCATGAGAAGACTATGAGCAAATCGTGCTTCGAGATCCGGACAACTCGCCGATCTATGGCGCCACCGGAAATGGCATTGCGATCATGTCCAATCGCATATCATACTTCCTTGACGTCAACGGACCTAGCATGACAATCGACACCGGCTGCAGTGCAAGCTTGGTGTGTGTTCATAATGCGTGTCAAGCCCTGCGTGACGGGGAAATCAATGTTGTACGTTATTCGACCCTCTCTCATTGCCCAATTACAAACGGAACTTGCTAACTCGTCAACTCCAGGGCCTTGCTGGTGGTGCCGGTTTGATCTTGACACCCAACACCATGATGCCTATGACTGCCTTGAACTTCCTCAGTCCAGATGGCAAGTGCTACACCTTCGATGCTCGTGCCAATGGATACGGCCGAGGTGAAGGAATTGGCATCGTCGTCCTGAAGAGACTCAGTGACGCCATTCGCGACAATGACAACATTCGTGCTGTCATTCGAGGATCGCGAGTCAACCAAGACGGTCGAACCCCCGGTATGCTGAATTCCGCATGGGTAACTGATTGAAGACTACTAACCCCTTCGACAGGCATTACGCTCCCCAGCTCGGAGGCGCAAACTCGCAATATACGCGGCGTATATAAGCGAGCCAAGCTTGACTTTGACAGAACAGCCTTTGTGGAATGCCATGGTACCGGAACGCAGGCTGGCGACGTAAGAGAGCTCAAGGCTATCTCGAGTGCTCTTTGTGGCCAACGCCCAACCGATCGACCCATGTATGTGGGGTCTATCAAGACGAACATTGGTCATCTTGAAGGGTGCGCAGGCATCGCAGGACTGATCAAAGGTATCCTTACTGTGGAACACGGCATCATACCCAAGCACCTCAACTTTGAAGCACCTGGCAACTCTGTTATAGACTTTGAGGGTTGGAAAGTAAAGGTATGCGGTGAAATTCATGACAATGCATGTACATGCTGACTGTTCCACTCCGCAAGGTCCCAGTCGAAAATACGCCATGGCCAGTCGACGGATTAAGACGCGCCAGCATTAACTGCTTCGGTTTCGGTGGAACCAACGCTCATGTCATCATCGATGACACTGCTCACTACCTTGCGGAGCGTGGTCTGACTGCGCATCACAGTACGGCCATTCTTGAAGACATGAGGGATCCTTCGCTGAGCTACGTGCTCGTTAAAACCACACTTGACGCCATCAAGACGCGAGCGACTGCTCTTAGCAAGCGAGCTAGAGGTTCTGTCGTGCCAAGGCGCGATGAGAAGTCGCATCTGTTTGTGTTTTCAGCCCATGAGCAACGAGCGCTTTCGCGAATCATCGAGAATCAGATTAACTACCTTAAGGACCATCTTCACAAGCACCAGAACAATGTAGGCCCCGGCTTCCTGGAAGATCTTGCCTATACACTCGGCTGTCGACGAACCAAAATGCAATGGAGGGTCGCGATTGCAGCGCAAGACACAGATGATCTCATTGACAAACTGCGAGCGGCTGATAAATCTGGCTTTATTCGGACATCCGAAGACAAAACGGCCAGCGTCGCATTCGTCTTTGGCGGGCAAGGGGCACAGTGGTTCGCCATGGGCCGAGAGCTGATGGGCTTCGACATCTTCATGCAGTCCATTGTATGCGCGTCTGATTACTTGAGTGATAAACTGAACAGCCCTTTTAGCCTTATTGCCGAATTGCTGAAGGACGAACACTCCACCAACGTCAATGAACCGCATATTTCCCAGCCGACTACCACTGCCATTCAGGTCGCCCTAGTGGATCTTGTCGTTCGACACTACGGAGTCACCCCAGCCTCTGTGGTTGGTCACTCCTCCGGAGAAATTGCCGCCGCTTATGCCATGGGCGCCATCTCTCGAGAAATGGCTTGGGAGCTCGCTTACTACCGCGGCCTTTGCGCGAAATATTTGGCGGACGCTGATGCAGAGACCAAAGGCCAAATGCTTGCGGTCGGTCTCGGGTTCTCCGAGGTTCAGGTATACGTGGACAGAGTCGAGACTGGCAAGGTGGTGGTCGCTTGCATCAACAGCCCTGTGTCGGTAACTCTCTCGGGCGACAGTGGTGACATTATGGAGGTCCAGCGCATGTTGCACGATGACGGCGTGTTCAACCGGTTGCTTGTCGTGAACGTCGCCTACCATTCTCACCACATGCTACGTTGCGTGGAAAAGTACTTCGAGCTCATTGCGCACCTGAAACCGAGACAACCTGCCCGTAAGCCGGTTATACATCCTCATGCTCGTGGAAAACCCGTAAATGCTTCAGATATTGAGTCTGAATCACCAGAACTCTTACAGGACCCGTCAGGCGACATCCCAGTGATGTTCTCCTCTGTTTCTGGAAGTGCCGTGGACTGGACTGAACTGGGCCCTCTGTACTGGGTCTCCAATATGGTGTCACCTGTGCGCTTTTCCGCGGCCATGACGGCAATGATGCATCGTGCCGATGGGAAAAAGCCCGACATGATCCTCGAACTCGGTCCACATGCCACACTCCAGAGTCCCATTCAGCAGATCTTCGAGGCAGATCCGAAAGTTAAACACGCACCGGTTTACTTCTCAATGCTGCGTCGGAATAAACCAGCTACGATGACCGCTCTTCAAGCCATAGGCGAGCTATGGAATCGTGGCTGCAACGTGGAGATGGCGTGGGTTGTCATGCGAAACATATCATTTCGTCGCCCGAAGTTGATCACTGATCTGCCCAACTATCCTTGGAACCATGAGATAGCGTATTGGCATGAATCCCATCTTTCGCGAGCCAATCGGTTTCAAGTCCACGGAAGATACGATCTTATTGGCCGTCCAACAGCAGATTCCGTTCCCTTTCAACCCCGTTGGCGAGGCTTCCTTCGCGTCCAGGAGAACCCATGGATCGAGCATCATCAAGTACAGAAGACTACACTTTATCCAGCTGCAGGTATGGTGGCAATGGTAATTGAGGGTGCCAAGCAGATGGCACCGGGCTCGTTCGCTGGCATCGAACTTTCCCAGTTTAGGATCGACAAGGCTATGATTATCCCATCGAGTTCCCACGGCTTAGAGTATGCCCTGAATATGAGCAAGCACGAGGATGAAACTCGAAATAGGCCAAGAAAGTCGAGTTATTCTGCTCCTACATCAACGGCACCGGTGACATATGACTTCAGTATCTACTCCAAGCCCCTCGATGCTGCCTGGCAGCAACATGGCCGCGGTTTGGTTACCATCCACAACAGTCACTCGCCGCATCAACTCGACGGACACGCTGCGAAGGAGAGAGCCCTAAAAGCAGAGCGCTACTACAATGCTTACTTGGAATCCAAGAAGATTTGCGACGAGTTTGTCATCCCGCGCCAACTCTACGAAACACTTGATGTCATTGGAATGAACTATGGCCCCCTCTTCCAGAACATTACCTCTCTCCAGAAGCGCGATAACAAATGCAATTTCACTGTCCGCATACCAGACACCAAGTCCGTTATGCCGGCGGGCTTCGAGTTCCCTCACATCATCCACCCAGCCACACTAGACGGCATCTTTCAGACTGCCTTCAGCATGGGTGACGATTCAATGGTTCCTTCATACATTGGAAGCATTTATATTTCTGCAGACCCCTTGCTTCCCACCCAAGCTGGCACCGAATTGGTGGGACACGCTACCGCTGCCCGCAAGACCTTCCGCGATGCAACTGTGTCCTTCGTCGTAGCTGACGAATCATGGAAGAGTCCAACCTTGGCTGTCAGACAGAAGCCACTCATAGTCATCAAAGATATGACCTTCACAGCTCTGATTACCAGCCCCAACGGTGGCGATGGTGTGTTTTTGCCGAATCACCACAACCTCTGTTCTGAAATCATATGGGAGCCACAGCCTGCAGATGCTGTAACCGAGAACCAAATATCCGGCCAGTCTGACCTTCCCGTGGAGTTGGAAGGCGGCGTGTTCTTGTTGATTCCAGACTTGAAGAGTCCAGCTCTTAACAAGGTTTGCAATGCGATAATGAAGAAACTGGTCAAATGCCAGGTCCGCAACGTGGCAAGCATCGGAGACGGTAAAGACCTTCCTGCCTACTGCTTGTCGCTACTGGAGGCCTTTTCGGATCAATACTTCCTCTGGAAATGGTCAGAAGACAACTTCTTGGCTTTCCGAACTTTGGTGAACTCAACCAAGGGTTTGTTCTGGGTTACGCGAGGAGCCCAGGTTGATTCGGTGGATCCTCAAGCTGCGCTGTTTCAAGCCATGGCATGTACGCTTCACTCGGAAGACCTGAAGAAACACTTGGTGTCTTACGACCTGAGCCACGATTCTGAGCTTGAATCAAATGACGCCATAGATATGATCAAAAGCCTGTTTTTGAAGTCGTTCTCTCCTTCACATCAAGCCAAATACCGAGAGACCGAGTATGCCGCGCGAGGAGGTCAGCTGTTGGTACCCAGACTTATTCCAATCAATTCACTCAACAGAATGATTGAACAGGGATCAACAGGGCCCGAACCTGCGTTACAGATGATGAACCAGCAGCGAGGTCGACCCCTCGAGCTGAAGGTTCGAGAGATTGGTAAACCTGACAGCCTATACTGGGCAGACGATAGCCATGCCGACCTGCCCCTAGCCTTGTATGAGGTAAAGATTAAGGTCTTGTCCGTTGGCCTGAGCGTTCTCGACATTGACATCGTTATGGGTCGTGGAAGGGATAACTCAATTGGCACTGATGTCTACGGAATCGTTGAGGCAGTCGGTAATGATGTCCACGGTCTCAATATTGGCGCCCGAGTGCTTGCGATTGCCCGAGGTTCCTTCAGAACACATATCAGCTGCCACCAATGCCTCGTGCAGCAAGTCTCGGATGATATTGACGACCCCTCTGTCGTTGTCCTCCCCACAAGTATGGCCGTTGCTGATTACGCACTGTACGCGACCGCTCGTCTCAAATCTTACCAGACCGTCCTGGTTCATGCCGGTGGAGGTTCTTTCGGCCAAGCTGCAATTCGCATGGCCAAATTTATCGGTGCCCGGGTGTTTGCAACGGTGAGAAATGATGAGCAACGCCACCTACTGAGAGAATATTATCAGTTGCCTGATGATTGGATTCTTGACGCAAACAACACTTCGTTTACTGAATCAATCATGCGTTTGACCCATAACGAGGGTGTAAATGTCATTTTTGATCCCACTGCAGAGTATCGCGACCTGAACCATGCTTGTGTAGCTCATTGTAAGTATTCTTCTTCCATATAACCCACTACCACGGTCCTGACAGCTTCACAGCGGGGCATATCGTCTGCTTTACAAAGAGAGACATGACAAGCGGCACAACTGTCGATTTTACCGGCAAGACGTTCACTTCTAATGTCCTCGACCTAGCCTACCTCATCAAGCATCAACCCCGACGATTGGGAGAGTCGTTCCAGTTCTTGTGCTCGTTCGACCTCAAAGAGTGGATGCCGCCACTGGTTACCAAGTGCGACTATGACGACTTACCAAAAGCCATCGGGGCGTGCGGTGAAGATAGTCACTGTGGCCCGACATACTGTCAGCCGTCGGAGTCCAAACCTGTCCCCATCCTTCCTCCTCGGCCCCATCCAGTGAGCAAATATCTTCATGAAGATGCTACCTATGTTCTCGCGGGTCAAGGTGGCCTCGGAATGCAGATTGCGAAGCTGCTGGCATCGTACGGCGTCAAGAACATCGCTCTCCTTTCTCGTTCTGGAGCGAGCAGTGAAACTTCTCAGATGTGCCTTGCCTTTCTCAAAAACAGAGGGGTCAATGTCAGTGTGATGAAGGTGGATCTTTGCGACAGAGACTCTTTGGCGACAGTTGTCGCGGACATCAAACGAACCATGCCACCCATCAAGGGTCTCTTTCAGTGTGCTGCCAAAATCCGCGACGCTGTCTTCGACAATATGACGCATGATGACTGGGATGCAGCGACAGGTCCAAAGACCAAGGGATCCATGCATCTCTACGAGCTTTTCCCACGAGACATGGACTTCTTCATCTTCCTATCATCCTCGGCTGGAGTCATCGGCAACCGCGGCCAAGCCAACTATGCCGTGGGAAACGCATTCCAAGATGCACTTGCCAGGCACATCGACGCAAAGGGCCAAATGCGGTCCGTCTCCATTGATCTCGGTCCCGTCCTCGGCGCCGGTATGCTCGCTGAAGACCCTGCCACCCTCGACAAGCTCAAGGCCAGCGGCTTCTTCGGCATCCGTTTGAAAGACTTCGAGCGGGTTGTAGAGCGCGCTATTACAGGTTACACGGTCGGAGATGAGCGTATTCCTCCCCAGGTCGTAATCGGCGTCGGTACTGGCGGCCTTATCCGCCAGAACAAGCCTGCAGACCCCTACTGGACGCGCACGGCGCTTTTCTCGCACCTCAACAAGGTTGATATGCCTCCCGAGTCTGAGTCCACCGCAGCGGAAGGTTCTAGCGCGGAGAAAAGCGTCAAGTTCCTGCTGTCGCAAGTCACCGACACTGAAGATGCACAGGTTATCGTCTGCAAGGGTCTGATGCATATGCTTGCGCAAAGTATGAACATGAAGGTCGACGATGTTGACGAGGGTAAGCCGCTCAGTGCCTATGGCGTGGACTCGCTCGTTGCTGTCGGAGTCCGCAACTGGGTCTTCAGAGAGTGCGGAGTCGATGTCTCCGTCTTTGAAGTGCTCAGTGACTCGAGCATTGCCGAGCTGAGCGCCAAGATTGTTAAGAAGTAGACTCGACTGTGTTGCTCTAATACCACATTCTGGAGAGAAAAGGAGAAAAAAGTAAGGAAAAGGAAAGGAAGGATGCCACTTGCTGAATGTGGAGTTTGGAGTTGTCGGGTGTGACGGGCTGGCGCTATTTGCCTTTTACCGGAAAGAGACCGGAGGGTCAGTTGGACCAGTATAATAAGTCTACGGACATATCCTCAAGGATACCGGTTTCTGCATATAGAGGTGGAAAGGGGCGTCGGCTGGTCCAGCTTGCGGGCTTATATCAATCATGGATATATATGGTTGTGGACATGGCGCAGCTGGCGCTTCTGGACATTGCCCTTCGAACTTTATTATTTATATCAAGCGAAATGGGTAGACACGCACAGAAGATTGTCAGATTAGCTGCAATGAGCAAAAGGGAAACACAGGGCAGTCAACGTAATTCATTGTTGCCTTGATCAGTTGTATGATTTGAATAATTATCTCTTTCACATCACCCCTCGTGGAAGGCTGGTGTCAAGGTTTTGATATAGGAGCTTGTATGGCGGGCGGGTCACTTTCATGATTAGAGTGTTACGGCCCTTATATAGATTAATCAATATGGAATAATGAGCAGTTCTATCTGGCCGCCTACAAATATTATGAGTCGAGGGTAACTTGATAGCTGGGATTTTCAGGGTTCATGCCAGCAGCAGGTGGCGGCGTGCTTGACACAGCCCTTTCAAGAACCAACTTGCAACTGTAGCTTACCATCATCCTTTGCCTGGGCACGGTCAGAATAAAGTAATTTGACGCATGCAGCTTGTTCGGAACGCAGTGGAGCAAGACACTCAAAA
Source organism: Pseudomassariella vexata (assembly GCF_002105095.1). Taxonomy (NCBI): domain Eukaryota; kingdom Fungi; phylum Ascomycota; class Sordariomycetes; order Amphisphaeriales; family Pseudomassariaceae; genus Pseudomassariella; species Pseudomassariella vexata. The sequence goes on from NW_024467983.1 coordinate 201,421, forward strand.
GGCCAAGCCAGGAGCTTCCGTCACATATTATAAGGGCACAACATGCAGGATATTGAGAAATGTACTTGAATTGCATATTTTCACATCTCAATGCCCACCTGGTGCTCCAAATACTTCGTGCTGTAAGCTAAATACGTAGATCCTTCTTCCGTGCCATTGATTCTTTTAAAGACATTATCACTAATTATTTACTTCATAAGGGTAACGTGAATGTACACCGAGCTGGCCACCCTTACATAACCTCGCATAGAAACTTTACGATAGTAAAACCACAACGCCGTAAATCAATTGAAACTACTCTGAATCTTCCTCTCCAGAAGATGGCAATGCGATCTTACAAGTTCGCGCATTATGCCCAGTCCCGTTGCAAATACCACAGCGCCTCGAGCGCGTTTCAACACGCTTTGCGCGACCACCATTTCGGCGCTCTTCTTGCTGTATCTGCGTCGCCAACTCCCTAGAGTCCCGTAGGTCCTGTCCTTCCTGGAAAATAAGTGATTCTCCTTCCCGTAATTGCATTTTTTAGTCCTCCGGCGCCGGCTTAGCATCTTATTTGCCTCTCGAAGCTCAGCGCACTCGGCCCGTACGAGGGCGAGCTCGTGCATTATCATTTTTGCTCCCTTCGCAAACTGGTCGACAGCTGAGAAAATATTCGTCCGAGAGCTATTCTGATGCTCGGAGATGCGCTTTTTCATAAAAGTAGACTGTGCATGAGCCTCTATCGGGTTCTGTGGCGTCTTTGATACCCACGGTCGGGTTGCGATTTCTGGGGAGCCAACAGGCGTCGGGGTCCGTAATCGTACGTCCAGCTTTGAAATTACACTTTCTGGATTGAATGGAACAAGTCCTGCCCTTCGAAAGCCAGCTTGAACGTTTTTTTCGCCGAAAACTGCAAAGAAGGCGTCTTTGAAGATAGGAAAGAAGTCCTCCTTCGCGATATGTGTTAGTGACCGGCGTATCAATTTCTCTACCATCTGGCCGTACATCCGCTTTAATGGACCGAAACAGGCCACGTCAAGTGACTGGAGGATGTGAGATGAGTGCGGAGGCATACACAAAGTTACAATTTTGTGTTCTTTGCAATATAGCTCGAAATCGCCGGAAACGTGGCTCTCGTGACCGTCCAACACTAACAATCGATATATCCCGGACTTTCCATCTTTCGTACAATTATCGAAGTGTTTAATAAATTCAATACCGATCTAGTTAGTCGTCCATCCTTTTGGACTAGGTCTAATTCTCCAATCTTTCGGAATGTTGTCGTCTTCGTACCAAGAAGAGAGGTGGTATCGGCCCGCAACAACGATGAACGGCGGCAGCGCCCAACCGGTAGACTGGACCGCTTGGATTACGGTAACCCATTCCCGGTTACCTTGCTGTATTGATTTCGGCCTGGCACGTCGTTCGGAGCTCGTAACTACTATATTGGTTGAGATCTTACCCATCATAAACCCAGTCTCGTCGAAGTTGTAGATGTCCGACTCTTGGATACCGTATTTCGCGATAACATTCGCAACAAGCCGAAACCAATCTGCAATAAGCTTTGGATCTTCGCATTGGGCCCTTTGGTAATCGTAAGGACGGTTCCAACGAGTTTTCAACTCTTTGCGACGTGCGACGAACCTCGAGGCCCAGCGCGTTCCAATGGGCCCTGCGTTACGTGTCGCGCGGATAGAATTTGCCATTGCTTCCACATCAGCAATCCGGGGCGGAAACGCTCGTGCATCTAAGTCCAGTATATGCTTGATAATGACCTCCTCTTCTAATTCTGTCATCGTTCGTGAACTGGGCAAAATATCGCGTCGGAAAGGTACGCCGTTTTTACGCGTTTGGAGGGTGCTTCGGGGGACTTGGTACGTTTTTGCCGCTTGTCGGAGACTAAGTTTTGGTCATTTTTGAGAGCTTGAAGGGCTAGTATTAAGTCTGCTTCGTTGTATGACTTTGCCATAATTGGTTGTTGAGAAAATCAAAGATTAAGTTGGCCGGTCGCGTTGGCGCATGAAAGTGGCCAGCTTGGTGTCATGGCCAGCTCGGTGTGCATTCACGTTACTATAACTAGTATATAATAGCCTTTTATTAGGCTATTTTTAAAGGAATAGTAAGCTATCTTACGAAGTAAAAGAGATACTACTATATATAATTTCAGGTAGAAAGAGAGGTTAATTATCTATATACTATTTATCTAGATAATCTGAACTATATATATAAGTAGAGTTTACCCCGCCTTTAGTACTGTTTCAGGCGTAATTCGGCCACCTGTAAATCTCTAAGCGAGTGCAGTACTAGATACTAAGTATTGCTAACAGTAATTAATGAAAACTAATTTACGGCGTTATATTTACGTGCTTAGACTTTCAATTTATAGTATATTAACAAGTACGCGACTTGCTTATAAACCACATTTTATAGGTATCCTAGGCTTGAGGTATTTTTGTTGGAAAACATGGTGGAGACTTCCATGGTTAACAGCTCCGGTAATAGAGCGGTAAAGAATATACGTCGTACCGAACAGCCGCCGAGGCGTAAGGTTTGCCTTACGAACCAATCGGTTTTTGTATTTCGTTTGATACGCTGCTTAAAGTCATCAGAATCATTGTTCCGAATATCAGGCATATTGTATGTGGCTGTGGAATTATCGCGTGTTGAAGTCAAGTCCCGTCTTTGTGGATGCGTCCAAAATGGTGGCCGATGCGTTGAAGCATATCCATGATATCTCCCGGAAACGTGGCCAGGTGATAATTCTCTGTTGGTCATGCATATACAGTATGGCGGCCGTTCTTTGAAACTGAACATCGCTGAAGGCGGTGTGCTTGTTGAAGCGCCAAAGTGAAGACTCCACTAGAATGTAATCGAGTTGGCCTTGTCTGGATATCCCTTAGTGTGGTCACCAACGCTTCCCGTTTATATGTAGAAGGTTATGTTGAAACATACTGAGCAACAAATGTGCTAGAAAGACTGGCTGGCGCTCGCATCGACATGCCTTTCAGCATACGTGAACAGTCATAATACACAATATTCTCCAAGTCCACTGATAATCAACGATTACTCCCTGATTTATCCGCAGTCTTAACATCTCCGAGCTGCCACACCTACAACGTGAGACATTCTGCGGCTCTGGCCAGACGGGCAACCATTGACTAGAATTATTGGCTGAAGATATGGAAACCAATTGTCATTTGATTCTCATGACGCCAAAGCCAACTAAATCGTGCAATTCACCGTCTCAACCCAGTTTCACTTTCCACAGAAGCCCGGCAACCTCCAAATTGAGACCGAAGTATGTGTAATCTCTTGGCAAAGACGCAAGGGAGCCTCAAGTACTTAAGTAGGCAGTTACTTGACGGGCCACCTTTGCCGGTTCTTGGAGCGTCGTAATACCTTCTGTGGCTGATGACATTGGTTGAAAATAGCATCCCATTGAATAATATACCAATCTCAAAAACTCATCTTACCAGCTGTTGATAATTGCGAGTGAGACTACTGTGAGTTGTACGATTGATAGTCTAACATTCTGGAATTCCGGGACCCCACATTCAGCTCTAAAGTTGTGGGGCTTGTCCAATGCCCAGATGTGTGGGGTCATTTCTAAGCAACTGGACCCATCAGGTCACCTTCGCCTGCTTCTAGTTGGGCACAGCGCATCACGTCTGGACGGTCGTCTGGATCAAACAATTGCCGCCTCCATCTACCAAGTCACCACTGCTTCCCAATCACCTCTTCTGCAGCATACTTAGTCTGAATAGTGGTCAAGGAACATGTCGAATTAGTATATCGGCGCTGGATCAAGTCCTTCCATCATGACGGCGGTCGCGGTGCACCCTGCGCAACCTGCGCAGTACCTGAACCAGCGACAGCAGCCCCATCCAGCGGCATCCACTGACCCCAAATCTTCCTCGCCGCAGCAGTCACGATACTCCCAAGCCTCCACCCCTGGTACGTCGCAAGGCTCGAAAATCGGACGTGACTGCGACGGTCCAACACCAGCCACAGCAGTCGCCAACGGCAGCTCTTCTATGACTATGGCATCACGGCCAGCGTCGAGCCGCGGACGGGCATTTAATGGCAACAGCCACACGTCCCAGCTACTGCTGTCGCAAGTCGAAGCTCCCGGTACCACGAACGGATACACAACGTACACAAACGGCGCTGCTGATGACGATGCGTCCCACGAAAGTGACCGTAGACCCTCGAGCGCGCCCGCAAACAAGCAACATCTCTCCCTCGTCACATCTTACGATGATTCCGACCAAGACCGCCCCTTGCGCCGTCCGAAACCCCCTCTGTTGCGATCCAAGAGTGAGCACATGATGCGGCATGAAGATGCCGAACAGACCGACGAAGAAGTATACGACTTCGGCGCACGCCACGGATTCGAGGACCACTATCAATCTGAGGACATCATTTCTCAACTAGCAAACGTGAGTGGACTTTCCCTGGTTTTCTTTCTCTTACCTACTGTGCTTTTAGAGGTCAATATCAACGCTTTCTTCGCTTGTCAAACATGCTTTCCGATGGCTTCCGCTTACGGCCAAAGCCGGTTGCTTCCATATCTACTATCCTGATGCCATCTATGAAACAAACTGGCACCGCAAGTGTCGAGACGATTTTCAGATATACTCGGGACATGGCATGGCAGTAATCAATACTAATAGGCTGCTAGAATTGGTACATGTACTACACAGATAAAAGACACGAGACGACTGGGCAACCCAAATCTCCAGGGTATGAGCTTGAGGATTGGCGAACAAGAGATCGGCTCAAGACAGTCTCGGCGGCTTTAGCTGTCTGTCTGAACATTGGCGTCGAGCCACCCGACCAACTGAAAACAAACCCAGGCGCTAAGCTCGAGGCATGGCAAGATCCTTTCGTACCGAAGGCCCTAGAGAATATTGGAAGATCTCTACAAGCACAATACGAGAACATCTCGCTTAGAACACGTTATAAGCAGTATCTGGACCCTTCAGTTGAAGAGACGAAGAAGTTCTGCATATCTCTGCGAAGGAGTGCTAAGGATGAGCGTGTTCTTCTTCACTACAACGGCCATGGGGTGCCGAAACCAACCGCGTCAGGAGAGATATGGGTGTTCAACAAGAATTACACGCAGTACATACCAATTTCCCTATACGACCTGCAGCATTGGCTTCAAGCACCGACCATATTTGTGTGGGATTGCTCCGAGGCTGGAAACATCCTTAATAATTACCATCGTTTCGTCGAAAAGCATGAAGATGAAGAAGAAGCCGCGGCTTCGGCAGACCCGAACTACGAGAAGACCAAATACCGTTCGTATCTCCATCTGGCGGCCTGTGCGGTCAAGGAGAACCTGCCAACGAACCCTCAGCTGCCGGCAGATCTTTTCACGGCGTGCCTGACGACCCCAATCGAAATGGCTCTATGGTTTTTTGTATTGCAGAACCCCCTGAAGACGAATCTGACGCCAGAGAGAGCCAAAAAGCTTCCGGGTCGGCTTCAAGAGAGAAGGACCCCCCTCGGTGAACTCAATTGGGTCTTCACGGCCATCACAGACACCATTGCCTGGACCTCGTTGCCCAGGCAGTTATTCCGAAAGATCTTCAGACAGGATTTGATGGTGGCAGCCCTCTTCCGCAACTTCATTCTTGCACAGAGGATCATGACGGTGTATGGGTGCCACCCTCAATCGTATCCTGGTCTACCAGATACACACCAGCATCCGTTATGGGAGAGCTGGGATCTTGCTGCCGACCTGGCTCTGGCGCAATTGCCCATGCTGGAGAAGAAGGAGAATGAAGGAGTAGATTATGAGTATCAGAGTTCGACATTCTTCACGGAGCAACTTACAGCTTTCGAGGTCTATCTTGCACGAGGTGACGCAAATCTGCAGAAGCCACCCGAACAACTACCAGTTGTTCTCCAGGTGCTTCTTAGCCAGCAGCATCGCGTACGGGCCCTGATCCTGCTTGGTAGATTTTTGGACCTGGGCCCTTGGGCTGTCCAGCTTGCCCTCAGCATAGGCATCTTCCCATATGTCTTGAAGCTTCTTCAATCTGCGGCCGCCGAATTGAAACCCGTCATGGTGTTTATATGGACTCGCGTGCTAGCCGTCGACATCTCCTGCCAGCCGGACTTGATCAAGGACAGTGGCTATAGCTACTTTGCGTCGATACTGAAACCCTCAGAAGGCCTGCCTGTCGCCAACAGTGACGAACACAAGGCCATGTGCGCTTTCGTTCTTGCCATGCTTTGCAAAGGCTACAAGCCAGGTCAGGTGGTCTGTAATCAGACCGATATCATGAGCTATTGTCTGGCTCATCTCAGGAACGACGACAACGTGTTGCTACGTCAATGGGCTTGCCTATGCATCAGCCAATTATGGCATGACCTTCCCGAGGCTAAGTGGAGAGGCATCCGAGAGAATGCGCCGTTGAAGCTCTCGACTCTGGTCAAAGATCCGTGCTGCGAGGTCCGCGCCGCCGTTGTCCATGCGATGACAACATTCTTGGGAATACCCGATCTGACTGACGAAGTTGCTCGCATTGAGGAATCCATTGCCTGGACTTTACTTGACATGACCAACGACGGCAGCCCGCTTGTGCGTAAGGAGCTGCTGGTCTTCCTGTCTCAGTTTGTGCTGCGTTATGAAAGCAAGTTTCTTGTGGCCGCGTATGAACAACTAGTCGAAGAGAGAGAGTACCTTCTTCACCCTCCAAAGGATGATGGCTCTGAGCATAAAATGGGTCTCCACTATACAAGCCCCGAAAAGCGGAATTCCGACGGCACTATCAAGGCTACTGCACACGGCTTATCTCACAACACGGTTTTTGCGTCATGTTGGAAACACATATTGATCTTGAATGTGGATCCTCATCCTGAGGTTCAACGCGACGCAACAATCATCGTCGACTACGTCCATAATGCCCTGTTGACGTCTTCAACCGGCATTTATGCCCAGGCGCTCATGGAGGAAATTGAGAAACGGGCTAGAAAGACCCGCGGCCACAAGAAACAGCCATCCACATCGCGCAACGGCTACATGGGTGCGGCTGTCACGGAATTCGCAAATCCAGAACCGTCGCCTGGCCTACTCAAGCGTACGGCAAGTTTGCTGTTCCAAATCCCTAGCACCATTTGGGGGGGCGAGAACGGATCAAACCCCTCCACTCCTATGCCATCGCCCAGTCTTACCCGCACTGTCTCTAAGAAAGGCGGTTCCGCAGCAGATTGGGCGACCCCCCCTGAACAGAAGGACCTAACCGCTGCGTATGGGCAGTACAACCTAGCAGAGGAGCCGGTGTCTGGATGCTTCAAAGAACGCAGTTTTTCTAAACCGCCCATGCTGCCTCTGAAGAGCACTTTCTTGGACTGGTCGGTTGAATACTTTCGAGAGCCACAGATGAAACCCACCGAAGCCGAAGAGCCCGGCAGTACAGAGTACAATGAACGGTTGTGGAGAAGATCCCGTAACGAGACGATCCTTCGAGAAACACAGCCGCAAAAGCACTTTGCTGGCAGCCACAAATGGAACAATCAGCTCTGCATCATGAACAACTCTGCTCAACCTGCCAAGATGACTTTCCATCAGTTTGAAGATCATCTAGCAGTGGCAGACGATGCGAACACTGTCAACATATGGGATTGGAAGAAGCAGCATAGGATCAGTCGATTCTCGAATGGCAACCCAGAAGGGTCCAAGATTAGCGACATGAAGTTCATAAACGAAGATGACACAGCCTTCCTCATGACTGGCTCCTCTGACGGTGTCTTGCGCATCTATCGCAACTACGAGGCCGAGAAAACCACGGAGCTTGCTGCCGCATGGAGAGCACTTACGCACATGGTCCCAAGCAACGTCAACTCGGGTATGGTGTTTGACTGGCAACAAGTGACGGGCAAAGTCCTTGTGGCCGGCGACGTCCGAGTGATCCGAGTGTGGGCGGCGGCATACGAGACGTGCATCATGGATATTCCAGCCCGGTCTGGCTCGTGTGTGACCTCACTCACCTCAGATCAGATGACGGGTAACATATTTGTTGCTGGCTTCGGTGATGGTGCGGTTCGAGTATTTGACACTCGATTGCGACCGCAAGAATCGATGGTGAAGAAGTGGAAGGACGACTCGGACCGGCAATGGATCAAAAGTGTACACATGCAACGCGGTGGGCAGCGTGAGTTGCTGTCCGCCAGTCGAAATGGCAAGGTCAAGCTATGGGATATCAGGCTCGATACCCCGCTCAAGGTCTTTCAGACTACGCGTGACACTCTCCGAACTGCGAGCACGCACGAGCACCTACCCGTATTCTCTGTGTTAGTGACCCAATCAGCACATGACGTCACATTTCATGCTAACATGTTTGCAGAGGGACATCGGCTCACACGGTCAAGGTGTTCAACTTTGATGGCAAAGAACTTTCGCGCATGGAGCCTTACTCGAGCTTCCTGCAGCAAAACCGCGGCACGCCCATCTCTACAACGGCATTCCATCCTCATCGCATGATCCTCGGCTGCGCCGCACGTGGCGATCATCATGTCAATCTCTTTACTTGTGCCCAAGAGAAACCGGAGGCATATCTCAGCTCTCTGTAATAATCCGAAGACCAGGTTGGTACCGCCTTCCTGTCGCTTGAAATAACTGAGCCGTGAGCATGGTCGGGGTTGGACCTTCGGAGATGTTGGCATAGGCCATGTCAAGTGGTAGATCATGTAAAGCGATGCCACGACACCCTTTGTGCGACTTACAACCGTTTTAACTTATTGGTGTTAGAGAGTTATTATGCGACTTGCACAGGTTTCCGCGGCGGTTGACTCAACGGGACTTCGCGTTAAACTAAGAAATACTCTAATGAAAAGAGCTTCTCTCGGGATCTCTATGATGTTGGCGTGGGACGACAAGGGTTTCTTGGGTCTGGTGTGTTTGGCGTTGGGGACCGTCTTGGGCGGTTGATACTCCAGGTTCTTTTGGTTTGTGCTTTTCTCTGCTTCAGTAACGAGTTGCACGACCGGTTTGACATATTTCCTGAACCGGCGAGTTAGGAACGAAACTTGACGTAGAATTCTCATGTATGTATTCAGAAGCTCACCGTAGGACCGCTTTATGTCGGGCCGTTAATATTGAAACCGGCATCTGGACAAACTTCCCCGTCTTCGACTGGCGCCATGCCGGCAGTGTGTCTGCCAAAACGTGGAGAAACCTAGTTCACAAGCGCAACTGTCACATCTCACTTGATAAATTCTCCACCAACCAAAGGCCGAAAGGCCAACCCGGTTACCTGGAAGCCAGACCTCATTACGTGAAGTGTGTATATTACTGACCATGCTAATAAACATCGTATCACGAGCGCCTCTAGCCTTCAGCCACTTCTCTGTATGTTCAGGACGACCTGTTTTGAGACCCGCTCCGGTTCGTGGGGCAACTCAGCTGCTGGTACCGAAGATTGGATGCATGACCCAATCTGGACTTACGGACTCTCTCCGTGTCGCATTAGGACTCATGGAACATGACGGTTAAAGACAGGGGGAGGGGCTTGGAAGAGTACGAGTAAATCAATCAGGGTAGTCGTGGGTTTAAGCATAAAAGGACGGCGTGCGATCGTCGGGGATCCTCGTACTTTGGCGAGGTCCTCCTCCCCTTCCCTGTCTATCTATACCTCACTTACATACCAGTTTACTTGATATCACACCCTTCCCGTTCGCTCCAGTAGACACCCACGCCATGAAGTTCCTCTTCCTCCTCCCCCTCATCACCACCGTGCTCGGTGCAAGCCGCACCTCCCCCCCGTCAGGCTGCATCCACGTAGCCAAGTCTGGTGACGCCTATAGCAGCGTGCAGAGCGCCGTCGACTCGCTAAGCACGAGCTCCAGCACCGCGCAATGCATCTTCCTCGACCAGGGCACCTATTCGGAGCAGGTCTACATCGCGCCCCGCTCCGCCCAGCTCACCATCTACGGATACACGGCCGATACGACGGGGTATGCGGGGAATAAGGCTATCATTACACATAGTTTGAGTGCTGCGTCAGCCGGGAGCAATGATGCGAGTGGCACGCTTAGGGTTGCAGCAGCGAATTTGAAGGTTTACAATGTTAATGTGATTAACTCTTGTAAGTGGCGTTGTGCCTGTGTGTGTGAGAGTAGGGGTGGGTGTTCGATAGGGGACTTATAACTGACTTGCATATTTCCATAAAGACGGTTCTGGCTCCCAAGCTATTGCATTGAGCGCCCAAGCCTCGTCTGGCTACTACGGCTGCTCTTTCTACGGCTTCCAGGATACCCTCCTCGCCAACAAGGGATCCCAGTACTACGAGAAGTGTCTCATTACAGGGGCGACTGACTTCATCTTTGGGCAGCAGGCCGCGGCTTGGTTCGAAGCGTGCGATATCAGGGTCAGAAAGGGGGGATATTACATCACAGGTCTGTATTCTTTCCCCCTCTCCCCATCCTCACTCATCTCAGCCACGCTTCTTGTAAGAAACAATGACTGATACCAAAACTCAGCAAACGGTCGTGACTCCTCGTCCAACCCTTCATACTACCTCTTCAATGGTGGTACCATAGCCGCCGCCTCGGGCGAATCCGTCTCTAGCGGAACCTACTACCTCGGCCGCCCCTGGCGTACTTACAGTCGCGTTGTCTACCAGACGGTGTCTATGAGCAACGTCATTCGCAGTGAGGGCTGGAGCACTGTACGTAACTTTCCAAACTCATATCGTCCTCCCCTTTCAGGTGTCTGTCTCGAGCAGAAATTGCGTAGAAAAGCCTCGCATTGGAAGATCTTGCACTTGATACATGACTTGAAACTACCAAATTAGGAGATTTACTAGCAACTCTCGCAAGTATAATTACTGACCCTTGTTAATGTAGTGGAACGGGGACACGGATGTAGATAACGTCTACTATGGAGAGTACGCTAATACGGGTGATGGAGCCAGTGGCACCCGTGTTAGCTGGGCTCAGAAGCTCAGCTCAGCTGTGAGCATTTCGACGGTGTTGGGGAGCAGCTATGCTAGCCAGGGGTACTATGATGCTTCGTAAGTTCTCTTGGGGTTGTATTTTGATGTGACTTGAGACTGACGTATTGCAGGTATTGATTCACGGACAGTGGATGGATACAGGCATTGGGTAGTTCTTGTATTGAATAAGCAGCATCAATGGTTGGCAGATTGTCTGAGACAGATCTCGTTTGCGTATAGCAGTCAATTCTGAGGTAGGCACTATTGCACATCATCTAACTCATCGGAGTCATTTTGCGTATGGAGAAATCTTAGTGACATTGAAAGCTCAACTTGAGCGTATGTGAGAGTGCAATCCAGAGTGCTTCATTTGACTCATCACGGGCGAAGATGCACGCCTGAACTTATCAGATTATAAAATTGGAAAATGAGTACTGTCTGCTTAACACCCCTATATCTATATTTTAGTCCTTCTGTTCGCTGTTCTTGATTTAACCTGAGAAACTTTGGCTTCCGGTTACAGATGCAAATTTAGTAAGTGCTTGTTATCGGTTTGGTGATGACTATTTATCTGACGGTGCCTGCGGTTTCAGGAATGACCACGCGTTGTTTATCCTCTGAGTTTATCGACATTCACGGGCATCCTGGTTTCAATATATATTTTGCGGGAATCAAGGCCCCAAGCCCCCAATCACCCTGACTCACCAAGACTACTGCCGGCAAGCATTCCTCACTAAGATCCTCTGTTCACCTCTTCTGTCAAGTAGTGATGAGAGCCGCCAGCGCTCTCTGCTATTCTACGCCTTCAAGCTCCCAGTCAAGTTAAGACAGCTTCCGAACCTCAACCACGAGGCTTAGTCCACACTTATGCCTAACAACATGGACAAAGGCGTCATCTATTTCTTATCGACCCATGATAGCAATGCCGTTCAACAGCAGACACTAATACGGCGACTGAGGGTTCTTTAGACCCTTTATCAGTGGTCTTGCCACCTATCCCGGACGTGAAGGGATCAACCAGGCTGCAATGCGAGACCACACTCCGAAACACTCAATGCAGAAAATGGCATGATTCATGGAATTTCAGATATTATGAGACAACAACATGTACTTCAAAGAGTGGCAGGCCGTTAATGGAACACGTCAACCCGGGGTTTCTAGAACTACGACTTGGAGATATGACAGCAAGGGCATCCACACCAAAGGCACTCATTTTGTCCATACGGTGCCTTGAAATGTCTGTGGGCGAAAGCATTCCAAAGCCCATTCCTACCGACAGTCGCTTCGTTTTTCCAGGATAGTTATTTGGGTCTACATTCCTCACGCTCCTTGCATGGAATCAGGTATAGGATATCGGACTACGAGCAAATATAGGAGGGATAGGAATATACGAAACTTATAAACTCAGATAAATATAGTAGTTTCGTATTGTGGGAGAAAAAGAAAAGGAATAAAAGCGATGAGATCGTAATCCAATTCAAACAATACAGGACATGAGTTACTTTTTGAAAAGAAAAATAATAGAATAAAACTGTGGCCGGGTTTGAACGGGAAATGTGGGTTGAGTCACTCAAGAGCCGGAGCTCAATTTGCTTCAGGAAGAGGATTTGGGGCTTTTCATCCTGACTATTCACTTGATAACGATGAAGGAGTGCAGAATAACAAAGCTTATACGCCCGATCCGATGAACGATGCCAGTCGACCGAAAATAGCAGTGTGGGTTTCAAGCTAGGCTGCCACTTCCAGCGACCTGCCAACCTTGATAGCCCGTAGAAGCGTGCAAGGTCTCGAAAACGGCAGCATGTTCGTCCTCGCTTACATGGCCATGACAGCCCTTGCGCCGGTATGTGAACGCGGGAAATGGTACGCTATGATCCAACAGCAGTAGACGCTCGGGTAGCAGTGAATCATCTCGGGCGCTATTGCTCAGAGGACGTCTCGGCAATGGTTGCCCATCATCAACTTTTACTTCTGTTTGTTTCGAACCATAAAGTGGGGAGATCGGTACAGAAGACTGTCTTTCGAGTGCTGATATCTTTTTCTATTTTAGGCAGTGTTATCTTTGAATGGAAGACTACGTGTGTTCTTGTACTACTCATCATAGGCATTGCGGGCTTGACAGCCTTCGCAGTATATGTAGCGATTAAGACTGTGCTTATCCGCCGGTTTTTGTTCCTGAATGCTTGCGTTTTTGTCTTGGGCCCAAGGTGCAAATGTGAACTTAAGCGGGTGTAGGTTGGCGGGTGCTCATTGGATTGCAAATTCTTTATACACTTCATCCTCCAAGCGTGCAAGGGCATGTCACCGCTGTTGGCCTTGCTTGAATCCTCAGCATGTTGCCAGTTTCTTTCGTCAATGGCATAATTATCACCAAGACGGGGAAACATAGACCGCTGCTTTGGACTGGATGGGTTATCATGACGTTGGGTATAGGCGTGAACATACTTCGACAAGAAAGTCTCGTCCGTCCGCATCGTTTTCCTGCTGTTTCCAGCGGACATCAGTACCGACATCTCGAACACGGTCCTGAATATCACAATTCAAGCCGTAGCCAACAAGGAGGCTTCGTCCTTTGCAGCGGCTATTTATACCTTGTCGTGGGCTCTAGGTAGCGTCGTGGCATTTCCATATCGGGCGTCGTCTTCCAGATCCGATTGAAGGCACATCACATGTCCTTGGTACGCAATTCTGGAAGCATGCAACCAACTGGACTTGATACACAGAGGATATTTTGCGGGCGGTGAAAGAGCTGGCAGACGAGAATATGGAGAAGGTATTCATGGTCTACGGCTTTCAACGTTTGTATATTCTGTGCACAGCTTAAGCGGTATCATGCTAGTAGCGACCCTGGTGCTTGTAAAATACTACTGTATCAATAGACACTGGGGAAAGGATCAGGCAAAGGTGCAGAGTGAGAGTCACACTCACCGGGTGAAGGTGGTGACCGATCCCGAAGGGAAGGGCCGGACGTTGGACGGGTAAGGGTCTTAGTTGACTGCGCTTTCCGAATTTTCACGTGGATTTTCTTGTGTACTATACAGTGAGATAGTTGCCTTGCCAGGTCGAAACGTCCAATTTTGGGTGTGCAGATCGGAGTGTAGTCTTCGGAGTTGGGTTTGTAGTTGCTGCCGCCACTTGCTTTCTGGGTCCAATCTTCGCATTGCACTGTTGTTGGCTTTTGTCGGCACTAAACATCAAAGCCCCGAAGCTCCATGGTGTGAACAAGTCATTAGTTAACTCTTTCCTTAATCGGTGGACCTTCGTCATAGCCGCCGTAAGGCTCCAGGGTTCTTCCATGGACTTTGTGAGCAGTATAGAAGCAATACAGCCTGTCCTCTTGTCTTCAAGTTTGTCGGGTGCCATGGAAGTCGCTTTGGTATGAAGACGAAGTCTGTTCAACTAGCAAAGATTTCACAGTTCCAGAATAATAGACTGGTCAATGGAACAGGTCTGTTGAGTTGTCTCTGTCTTACACATCCACCGACACAACTGGTCACCTGCGTAAGTTGCGTTGTCCCACCTTTGCAGGCATTGGCGGCTAAAGTTGGGGCCAGACAGAGAAGAGAACGCGTCATAGTTGGACAAGACGGCATTGTGCGGGAGGAAATAGCGACAGCGTGGACAGCCAAGTGAGAGTATAACGGCTCAAAGCCAGGGGAGTCGACTCTTTGTTGAACTGATGGCAAGTTTAGCCAGTCAGCCTTGTCTCAAGTCAGCCGTCGTTACGAATATAATTCACCAAGCTAACTGCTTGGTGGCTGCTGCTGCTGGTGCCGCCCCTGCAGACAAGAAGCCAAGGAAAATCATCCGAACCGAACTGCCAGCGCTAGCGCTAGGGAGCTGAGCTGAAGTCCGTGACCTCGGCACCACTCACTGTAACTTTATCCCCTGGAAGCTACGTCAATTCCAGATTAACGGCTGAACTCCCCGTTATCTCCACCTCATCGAAACCCCGCCCCCCCCCCCCTGTGCCTTTTTGGACTTGACGGAATTTCTCTACAACCCCCCAACTGTGCGCTACATCGTCTCCTACGCTGTCGCAGGCATCTTCTTTTGCCTCAAGTCCGTTGGATGGGGACATCAGACCCCGACCGTTCACCTAAAACAGGTAAAACAGGGAGGCTTTGCGGCAAGACTCCTCGGTCGATTTCCCTGCTGTTACCATTGTCGACGCGTCAAATGCCTGATGATGCAATCCCCGACACCCCCCCATTGCAGCCTCACCGAGGTGCTCGAGTGCGACCGCCGCCCGACCTTTATAGTCAATTTGTCTTCAGTCTCTGCGCTGAATGACTCGCAGAGCGATCACCACACTCTGCCCATTTTCTACGCAAACTCGGCCCTCAAGGACGACAGCAGACTATGCCATGTAGTCTACAACCTCAACAAGAGGAATGATGGCATGTTTGTGGATTGGATTCATAGCTGTTCTACCACTCCCCCCTCCAGCTGGCGACCGATATACTCCTACAATGGGGATGTATGGTCTTTGGCCCTCCTTAGGCGGGAGTGGGCCATTATCGGGCGCAACGCATACAGCGATGCGACCCCAGATGCCTCCCGTGTGCCCTACGAGCAGCGCAACCGGAGGAACAGCCTCTTGCAAACATCGCCTCCTCTCGCCACAGTGACAGATGCCATTGCTGAAGTCGGAGCGGATTGGTCGATGCCCGGAATCAGGACCGAGGAACAAGCCTTCGTCGATTTTGTGAACAGCTTTAAATGGGCGGCAACCCCTCTGGGGCCCATGAGCCAATGGCCTGCACGCCTTCAGCAGACTTTCAACCAAGTTCTCGCTGACTCGCGTCCAATTGCAATATACTGGGGCCCTAAGTTGGCAACACTATACAACGAAGCCTTCAGCAAACTCTGCGGCACCCAGCATCCTGGCCTACTGGGCAAGTCGGTGGAAGATGCCTGGCCCGACTTCTGCGACAAGATCAAGAAGACCATGAAGGCAAGCACCTCAAAGCATGGGCCAAGCCTGGAGCAAGAATGGCGATTCTTCGTGCACCAGAGCGACGGGTCAATGGAGGAGACTTACCTCAAATGGTCCCTGGTTCCCATTATTGAGAACAACGAGTGCATGGGCTTTCTCCAACCGCTTGTCGATACCACGTCCATGCGCCTATGGGAGAGGCGGATGCGCATGTTGATAGACCTTGGCCATGTCTTGGTCACAGCTCGAGACACCAAGTTATATTGGAGGAAGACCATGCAGGCCCTCGAGGCTTGTGATCCTAGTTACGATATCCCCTTCGCCATCATATACTCCGTCGAGAACGGCCCAAGCTCTTCTCATGGAGTCACTAGTCCAGACAGGGTCAAGAACCTGTGCCACCTCGAGGCATGCTTGGGCGTTCCGAAGGGCCATCCCCTCATCCCGCAAACTCTGGCCCCAGAGACAAGCAATCAAGGTCTGTCGGCGGCGTTCAAAGAGGCACTAAAGACACAGAATCCCACCCTACTGCATACGAAGGACAATAGTCTCCCGGAAGCGCTACTGGGAGGGCTCGACTGGCGTGGATTTAAGGATCCCTGTCGTTCTGCCATCATTTGTCCAATCCGACCCACCACGGAAGAGCACGTTATGGGCGTGCTCGTCCTCGGCTTGAACCCACGCAGGCCCTATGACCATGATTACCAGCAGTATATCTCCCTGTTGAACCAGAAGGTTACGACGACTTTGGCGTCGACGGTACTGATCCAAGAAGAGGCACGCAGGAACCGCAATATTGCCGAACAAGCGGCTTACGATGAAGCGCAGCTCAAGGAGAAACTGGCTGCGCAGACTAAACATGCTACGGATTCCATGTCCAAGTTTCAATCAATTGCCGAGTTTGTTCCTGTCGGTATGTGTTTTGGCGATGGCCAGGGAAATATCACCTTCGCCAACGAGGCGTGGCATCGAATAACGGGGGTGCCAAGAACGGGAAAAATCACGCAGGGGTCGTTTTGGTCTCGCATCGTCGAGGAGGATCGGCAAAACGTCGATCGAGCCTACAAGGAGATGGAACGTGCTGGTGCTGCTACCATTGAGTTTCGCGTACAGAGAGAGGACGACGGTCCTGTACAATACCCCATCGGTAGCTCTCCGAGTTTCGAAAAGGCTGGAATGGACCTTGCTCAAGGAAACCCTCAGGAGCGACATGTCCTGGCGGCCCTCAAAGCCGAGTGTGCCCCGGATGGCACCATCTTACGTGTTCTTGCTTGCTTGACTGATGTTACTCTCCACAAGGAGGCAGCAGAACAAGCCATCCGGCGAGCCCAGCTGGTAGAAAACTATCAAAAAATGACGGAATTCTCGACCGTAGGCATGTACGACATGAGTCTCGACGGGCGACTCGTTGGTGCCAACAACGTATTCTTCGAGATGTGTGGCATCGACAAGGTCGACTTGAGACGCAATGCCGTCTACCCTTTTGATTCCTGTGTCGTCGAAGAGGATGTCCCCGTTCTGCACCGGGCATTGGCTCAACTGGTCGCCGGAGGTAAGACCCAGACGGCCGAGATCCGGTTCAAGACGCCGTGGACCGAGAAGGACAGCGATGGCAACAACATTATCGCTCCACGCTGGGTCGTCGCCACTTTCCTGCCAGTTGTCAACTCGGATTGTGTGATTCAGTCTTTTACGGGTTGCCTTATCGACACTTCATCAAAGAACTGGCAATTCGAAGCGGAACGTCAGCGCTACGAAACGGAGCGAAAGCGAAAGGACGAGGCCATTGAGGCCAAACGCCAACAGGAAATGTTCATAGATATGACATCCCATGAACTGAGGAACCCACTCAGCGCTATAGTGCAGTGTGCTGATGCCATTATTGCTTCATTGGCCAAGTCCCTTGAGCTTGTAAACCTTTCGCCCACCGATCTCCACGCCCTGCGCACCTCCCCACCCGAGGCTATCTTGTCCGAGCCGGAGAAGGGCACGTGGTACGAGGGTTTGAGCTTGGTCCAGAACGCCATAGAAAACGCCGAGACCATCATAGCCTGCACCCAGCACCAGAAGAGAATCGTTGATGACATCTTGACTATGAGCAAGATGGACTCGAATCTGTTGACGGTCACCCCCTTTACAGTCGACCCCATTCTCATCGCCAAGGAGGCTTTCGAAATGTTCGAAGTTGAAGCTCGCCGGGTTGATATCGAGCTTACTTGGGACGTTGATCAATCCTACCGACACTTGGGCATCGAGTTCCTGGACCTGGATCCCTCGCGCCTGAAACAAGTATTGATCAATCTACTTACTAACGCGTTGAAGTTCACCAAGAACCAGGAGATCAGAAAGGTCTCGATCAAAATGAGTGCGTCCAAACAACGTCCCACGGATGCCACTTCTTCGGTGCAATTCATACCGCGTGCTGCCGACATACTGGCGCCTGAGACGTCGACATCCGATACCTCAGGCTCTGGACCATCACCTCGCACTTCGGAGACGTCGGCTTCTGAACCCTCAACGTCTTCCAATCCACCAGACTATACATATTTGATATTCGAAGTGCACGACACTGGACAAGGCTTGACGGAGGAAGAGAAGTCCTTACTCTTCCAGAGATTCGTACAGGCGTCCCCCAAGACACACGTGAAGTATGGAGGTTCTGGCTTGGGCCTGTTTATCAGCAAACGCCTGACGGAAATGCAAGGTGGCGCTATCGGGGTCGCCAGCCGACCGGGACACGGCTCTACGTTCGCCTTTTACATCGAAGCAAACACGCCTGGCAAAACCGAGTTGCAAGAGGCTCGAGCAGCCGCCGATGCGTTGAAACAAGCCATGCGGTCGCCATCCACTGTGACGCGCGAGAGGGCAGCCAGTGGTAGAGCCAATGACGTCCAAATCGAGGGTGTGCTTATAGTAGAGGACAACCTCATAAACCAGCAAATTACTCGTCGCGGGCTGCTTGACCGAGGCAAAAAAGTCGAAGTGGCCAACCACGGTCTTGAGGCTCTGGAGAAACTACAAAAGATGAATCAAGCGGAGGGCGAGTTCCCTCTCACTCTGGTCACTATGGACATGGAAATGCCAATTCAAGATGGTCTCACATGCACCCGCGAGATTCGGAAAATGGAACTATCAGGCCAGCTTAAAGGCCCACGAATCCCGATACTCGCGGTTTCAGCCAATGCACGCACGGAGCAGATCAAGGAGGCTATTGCTGCTGGTTGCGACGATGTGCTCGTCAAACCATACCGTATTGATGAACTCAGCCACAAAATGCGAATGGCTGTCCAGAAGTCCCGCGAGAGGGAGGACCAGGAACGCAAGGAGGACGAGATACATCCTTCTTGAGCAGGCAGAGCTGGGAGGATCGCACCATGCGCAAGACGGTCCGTCTGATCGGACTCGAGAGGAAGACGAATACTCCCTCCCCCACGTTATTTTCGTTTGCTATTAATGCTGTGCGGAACGATACCCCTTGGAAGACGAGCAGGCGGCATTTTTTTATTCATTTATTTATCTTTATTGTCGTGCATATTTAGAAAGATTCATCACGGCGTTAGTGTCGGACGGGCTGTTACCGAGTAGATGTTACACCTACATTATACTACTACACTGCATTACATTTGCCCTGATCCACATACCCTCACCTCCCCTACTTATCTACTTAGAACTAGAAAGCTACAGAACCAGAAGGAACAAGGCCAATTGAAGCATTGCCACGTACATTTCGACTGGTGCAGCTTTCTGGCTGTGGAGATCTAGCGTCCCAATTAGGGACATTCAGTGTATTCTGAACGCGAAGAACCGAGCTTTGGCAACGCAGCCGAAATTCGGCCTCGACGGATTCGATAGAGTACTGCACGAGGATAACAACCTGCACCAATCCCCGGGGCGTGTATTCTCCCGCTCGTCCCGCCACATTGCGCGTCTTTGTCGATCGCCCACTACAACCGGCAAACCCCCACGGTGTGTCCGTGGTGGCCCGTCAGGGGTTACATACATCAACTATTTTAGCATAGTACCTAAGGCAGCAGTTGCTTGAGCTACTTCCGTAGCTGAGGGCTCGATCTGCAGGCCGGTTCTCGTGGCTACTCGTTTTGAGGCGGGGTTGCTGACGGCCGAGATAACAAGTGCCTCTGGCTGTACTGGAGAGGCGGCATACATAGACGCAAGAACCGAGACGGACAGCTCGCAGATTCCGAGCTCTTATCTGCTGTGGGCCCCGTTGAAGGTTTCCGAGGTTTTACATGCGCTGAGTAACAAATGTCTAATTCAGTTTTCAGCTACAAGGTTAAACTGGGCGCGAGCGCTGGTTGTACGATTATCCATGGACTTGTGCCTCGGGATTTTCGTGACGATAAGGTACTTAAATAGCTCGACACACCATTATATTTTAGCTTCAACTTTGTTCAGTCGACGTCAGACCCTATGAACAACTTCTTTGGTCCCTCGCCCTGCCTTCTTCAGATTTGTGACTACTTGAACGACTGCTACTGCTGCTGGTACCGTCTGGTTCCCGTATTCTTCAGAAGTCTTTAGAAGATCTTTCCACAATATCGTTGCTACTATGGCCGGCCGTATCCATAGGATTACCATGTTCAAGCTGCCTGACCCTGAGGGCCAGCAAAAGCTTATTGACGCGTACAAGACGTTGGGACAGAAGCAGAAGAAGGTGAGCTTTTCATGGTTTGAAATTGGAGTCATATTCCCTCATGCTCAATATGGGCCTCGGAACAATATCAGCAACAACTGTGCCCTACCACAATCCTGAATCGGCAATTAGACATGCCTAACTAACACTTGAAACCAGGATGGGAAACCGTACATTCTCAGTATGACGACGGGGCCAGCGATGGAAGACCCTCGATCTCAGGGGTGGACGGTGGTCAGCAAGACCGAATTTGCGAGTCTGAATGATATGAAGTACTACGATGATCAGTGCGAAGCGCACGCTGAGCTGAAGAGCTTGGCGAAGGGGTTGGGAATTCAGGGTGGTCCGGCGGGGGTTATGACGGTGTATTTTGAGGCAGCTGCTACGCTATGAGTGGGGGGTTCGTTGTGCTGGCAGTAGGCGATGGATGACATTTACAACCCACACAAGCGAGATACGCGCAATACACGAGAAGGGGGTGTCTGGTATTAGAACATTAGAACACCCGGTCAATTAGCCCACCTATCCTCTGCGACAATCCGCAAGTGCTGTTCTTTGAGCTCAGAGCTGCCAATATTCATTACCTGAACTTCCTGCTCGCCTCCGTAAACCCCATTCCCTTCTTAATCTCCTCTGCCATCCTCCCATCCGCTTCGACCCCCCTCTTCATCAACGGCAACGTCTCCTTCGCCAGCTCCTTCGGCAAAACCACAACCCCATTCACGTCGCCGATCAGATAATCCCCGGGTCTAATCTCCATATCCTGGTCCTCAGTCTGCAGTTTTACAGGGACGTTCACCCCGACGACTTTGACCAGCTCCGCGGGGGGCGCCGTGCCCACGTCCCTGGCGAACACGGGGAAGTTCAGATCGCGCTGCTCCTGCACGTCCCGGAACCGCCCGTCGATAACGGACCCCACTGCCCCGAGGAACTGTGCGCGCGTCGACATCAGACCCCCGTAGACGGCGTTGGGCGTGCGTGGGGGGCAGGAGATGAAGATTACAGCACCGGCGGGGACGGAGTCGATCTACATGGACTGTTCAGTAGGACGAAGCCGGTATATGATGAGAAAAGCGGGGATGGAAGTGGAAGGTTGTAAGTACATAGTGAGTAGGATGTTTCGGCGCAGGGTCAGCTAGAGGCACGTATTTAACCGTGTAGGCGGGCCCGACAATCTTAGTGGGCCCGTCCTGCCGCTGGGGCGACCACATGGTCAGGCCCGAGAGGAAGCCGCCGTTGCGGTATTTGAGCTTGCAGAGGGCATCTGAAACGTCGCATCTAGTCTTTCTTAGTGTAATGTCTTACCGGTCGTATGTGGGACTTACGTGGTGAATTCCTGCAGCTCCTTGATGATGGGGTCCTCTGGAGATGCCGCCATATTGCCGAGGCTTCGAGACTGGAGGGGTTTGGTGGATGCGAGCGAGAGGATGTATCCGGGGACTAATTGAAGGGGCAGTCGAGTCTTGGTCAGGAGAGTGGACATGCTCTGGTTGATCCGATACAAGGCACTGACTGACTGACTGTACTCCGGGAGGCATGGTGTCATATTGGTCGGCCCTCTTCACGTGCAGAGCTGTAACCGGCCGCCCCACCCCGACTTCCCGAGCATTCCCGGACGACCGGCGTCCAAGCTGGCAGGCCATCATCGGCCAGCTGAACAGATGTCACCTCAAAAAGTGCAGCAAAGAAATGTCAGAACGTCAAACTGAACCCAAATGCTTTGCAGTATTTAGGGATTCCTCGGGGCCAACTTGGGATTGGTCCCTGACGCACCTTCATAGTACCAATACAGCCCCTAGTACTTGGACCCCGACAGTCACTACCGTTTATAAAATGGCTACTTCCGATACGGTGCAGAAATGGGCCAAGGTTACGCGAGGAAAGCCAAGGTCCAGACTTATGAAGTTGATGCGAGTGCATATAAGGTGCGCATTATTGTATTGGGGAAGCTTAGTTAGCTAAGCGATCTGGCTGGTCGAAGATCCTCTTGGGCTTTCTGTATTGTCTTATCTATAGCTACAAGGTGGCCCTCCTTGGGATCACGTATCATATACAGTATAAGGAGTTTCCCTAGTTCACTGAGGCCTAAATTAAAGCGATTAGAGAACTTACACGCAAGTCCAAGGCGAATTTAGGCGTACGTCTTCCGGGACTTATTATACCTTAAGAAAACTAACCGGCCGATAGGCGTGGGGAAAGGCCGAATATAGATATACTATCAGTAGTGTTTCTAGGGATATCGGCGGTAGCGAGAGCTCGTGCGCTATATTCCCAGGCCGGGTGCCGTTGGTGAAAGAGGCCACGCCTTATCAATTCCGCGGTTCAGATTGCTAGTATAACCTGAATGGTAAGAGAACTGCTTATATTCACCATGATGCCTTCTACCGCCCAACTTTCCTATCTTTGTTAATAGTCATAATAATTATTATTATTAAATACGCCATAGGCTCGAAGCCCCCGGTACCTCTACTAGTACTCCCGTATGTCAAACCGTGCCCTAATGGCTGGACTAAATACATACGCTGCGTCGTCGGTTCGCCCTATTGGCGACTGCGTTGCGTTCACTACCATACTACGTTGGTTCTCAACCTACCAACAAAGTCCCCCCTGAGAAGATCGATGCTATCTGGGCCTTGAAGCTGTCCGACCCGTCCCTAGCAGCCATCTTACAATAGTCCCACTAACTACTGGTTCTCCTGTTGCCGTTGCGAGGTCTCTGCGAGAGTATAGTGGCCGTGGTGCGATGGCGGCCCGTAATCGTTCCCTCGGTCCTTCCAACAGCCCGCAAAAGAGGATTACGTGCTCTGCCGTCTCAGGGGCATCGCCACAGCGGCATAGCGGCGAGTACACGCCAAAAGCCCCTGTCTTGAATAAGAAGGCTGCTAGTCCTATTTTTTCCGTCCTGATCTGGCACAGCGTAGACGCCTCCAGTCGGTTCAGGCCGAAATACTTGCCCCCTTTCGGTATCTGCATCGAAGGGCCCTCCGGTTCCTCAGCGATAGCGCGTCGCTGGCGATCGTGATGCTCTGCTCCGGTGAGCCATCTCTTCCTCCAGTGGCCGAGGAGGGCAGCCGGGACCTTCTTTTTCTCACTCATCCACTCGGAGCCCCGGGCCTCCTTCTCCATAGTGTACCCTGCCGGTCGGAGTAGCTGCGACGCCTGCTTCCTCTTCGCCGGCCTATCCTGCCGGAGTATATGTGACGCTTTAGCGCTCGCGCTGCGAAGCAGATTTCTCTTCCCGCTAAGCCGTAGCCGTTCTTCAAACTTAGCAGCCCGGGCACTAAGATAGAGGTCTAGTGGCGGGATTGCTGCTTCTGCTTCCAGGTGGCGAACCGGCGTCGCTTTGTGGGCACCACAGACTACCCGGAGGCACTCGTTCTGTATCCCCATCAGGCTCTTAGCTGGCCCTGCCGGTTCCTCACTTATAGTATGCCACGCAGTCGCCCCGAAGGCAATCGCGCTACGGATAACCACCGTATATAACAGCCTCGCCCGTATAAGATCGCAGCCCCACGACATATTGACTAGCTTTGTCAGGGCTAGCTTTTGAGTTGCCATTTTTGTTTTAACACGCTCAACATGGGCGTGCCACGTCAGTTTGCGGTCGAACCAGACTCCTAGGAACCTCGCTGAGACTACCGACGACACTGTGGCGTCCCCAAGGGGAATACTTTGCGGCAAGGGCTCTCGGGCCCTAGTAAAGTGCATTAGCTCACTCTTGTCA
Organism: Pseudomassariella vexata; assembly: GCF_002105095.1. Lineage (NCBI taxonomy): Eukaryota > Fungi > Ascomycota > Sordariomycetes > Amphisphaeriales > Pseudomassariaceae > Pseudomassariella > Pseudomassariella vexata. The sequence goes on from NW_024467983.1 coordinate 225,660, forward strand.
GGGGCGAACTCCATCCCGTGCCTCACTGCCCACCGCTGACACGTAGCCCATGCGCCCTCCAACCGGCGGCAGGTCGTGTCTGGATCGGTGCCGACGCTTAGCAGGTTCGTGTCGTCCGCGAACCCGACTACTAAAAGTAGTGGGTGCTGCTCCGCTAGCTCCTCGTACAGCGTTGAAATGTATAATATAAACAGTATCAGGGATAGCGGTGACCCCTGGGGGCGCCAGCTCGTAGGGGGATTGGCTCTGACTCCTTGCCATCGAACCGGAGGCGTACCGCCCTATCCTCCACGAAGCTGCGTACCCACTCCTGAACCCACTCCGGCAGCCTTTCCGGGCTAATATGGAAATCAGCCGTCTGTAATTGACCGTATCGAATGCCCCCTTGATGTCTAGCTGTAGCAGCGAGGCGATGCCCCCGCATCTCCACGCCGTATAGACCACGTCCTCAACTATACGTATTGCCAGTTCGGTGGACCTCCCAGCGCGGTTACCCATTTGGCCGTTTGGTAGTAGGCCGGCCGCCTCAGCTACTTTGGTGATACGCTGGCTCATCGCCGTCTCTATTACCTTCCCTACCGTGCTAAGCAGGGCAATGGGGCGCCAGCTGCCAGGGGTCTGCTTCTGAGCTGTCGTTTTATTAGGCTTAGGGATAACAACCACCCTCGCTGAGCGGAAGCGCTCCGGGTAGTACCCAGCCTAAAGCTAGCTGTTGCCAGATCCGCTAGGATCTCCCATAGGGGTTCACCGCAGGCCTTTAGCAGGCCAGTGGGGATCAGGTCGTCGCCGGGAGCCTTCCAAGCAGACGTTCCTTTGATGATAAGACTCGATATCCATTGTGGTCACCTCCCTAGGGACATTAATATATATATACTCTTCTAGGTCTCTAAGATCTATACAATCATTACGAATAGAGTAGAATCTAGTTACTGGTAGTCTCAGGTAGGTATAGCTGGAATATTTTATCAACCTAACCTCCCCTTCTTCCTCCTCTGAGACACCTCCTGTCGGATTGTGGGCAAATGGTCTTGTATTGAAAGTGTCATGATCTCTGGAGAGTCCTGAAAGAAGTGAACGGCGGCCATAAGGGCCTTATAATAGACAGGAATGACTGATGCCTGTCCCACAGGAAGTACTTGTGTGGTTCGATGGGTGGTGGTCATATTAGCTTATAACGTACGGTTTGTGGTCATATGTCCTTCGATAACGCGCAGTCTTGATGTAGTAGCCTTGAAGGCCCAACACCTCCCTTATATGACAAAACCCCTATTCGGAACTATAATTCCCCAATTCCTGGGGTTCCACGATATTTCACGGCCTCTCACAATGTTGTATGGCCCACAGGCCTCGCACCGCTTCCCCACCAGTGCCATGCACCACCCGCTCTGACAATTGGCAACTCCTTTCGTCTTCCTAACACCACCTCTTGGCACCAATTCAAAGGCTAGAGTCTGCAAATTCATTCGTTTCAACATTCTATTCAGAAGAAATTCTCACACAAAAAAGCTCATATTGGACAATTTACAAGGTCACAAGTTCACACAGCAAAGGATTTCTGAAAAGCTTCTGTCCACCTCTCCCCCCGACGACTGATATATACACAACTTGCACTCTGTTTGGGGAAGGATATACAGCTAGAACAATGGTATACAACCTGTTGTTCATAAATTTGAGGGCCTTGTATGAAGTCAAGAGTTTGACATAGGGCTGTACGTATATAGATGATATTCTTTTTCTCAATGAAGCCTGTCACCTATACGCGAAGTCTTTACAAGATGGTTATTCGGAATGATGTATGCAAGCGATGAGCATGAACGACTGATCAGGATGGGTGGCTCCACGATTTTAACACTGCCCAGCGCAATATCCTATTGTAGATTTCGATGCCGGGTGAACAAGGTGTTGTGTTTTGCATCTAGTCTAGCCGAAGCTCGAAATGGGTAGAGAGCATGATAGATATCACCGACCACTTGACAATCAAGCTCCCCGTAGTGTTCAATAACGTATTTAATACAATGGATAATGCCATTTTCCAGCCACCTACTTACCCGTTTATGGGAGTCTAATGTGCCTACGCTTCTTAAATGCAACCATCCGCTTCCAACTCCAATATAAGGCCCAAGTCCTCACAGCCGACTCAAGATCCACATGAAAACCAACTGCACGGGGTACGCGTAGCCAAAGAGGAAGGTTGTTCTTTGGGTCCGTTGGGATCGTGTGTTGGTCTGCATAGATCCGCGAACATCTCCAGTACTTTCCGCAAGCAGGACATATCGCAGGGAGCGTAACTACGTTGATCGGTGAGTTTCGGGCTCCCTAAAGATAAAACACCAATGAGACTTACCAGAAAGTAGGCGTTGGCGGAGAAGGTGTACATGAACAACATCCATCCCACCCAGCCACCGGCGCCTTTGCCCCCGGTAAAGAGCTCAGCGATAGCCACCGTCACGATGACACCGACGAACTTGTATCCCGAGTACGCCACCAGATCAAGAAGCTGGGACTCGTTGTTTATGCCGAGAAAATAGCATCCAAGCTTCAGCAAGGCGATTTCTACGCCAACTATGACAGCGGCTGTTACCGCGGTGCCGCCAAGCAGCTGGGGGTCGAATTGGCCACGGATACCTGCCAGGAAAGAAGACAGGAGCACATATGTGACCAGAGCCATGACTATAGTAAAGTTAGAAGGTGCCTCGAATAGGGGGTATGGGGGAACGTACGTGGAATGTACATGTCGGGACTATTGATGTCGTCCCTCGGCGGCAAGAACCACCCCTCCTGCCCATTTGGACCCACGGTCTGCTTCCGCGACCACGGCTTGTGTAACCAGGGGAACAAGACGAGGTATAGCTTATTGACGACATACGAGTTGCTGACGTTGAAGTAATGCTTGAGGGCAGGCATGTTGATCCATCGCTTGGCCTGGATTCCTTTGTCAGCGCATGCTTCCTGAACCACTGCAACAGCTATCACCACAAGAACCCACATTCTGCTCAAAGTATTCCTGGCCATGCTTGAACGCATTCTGCCCCATGGTCGCTGCGAACTGCGTCGTCGGGTCGTTCATGAAGTTCCCGTACTGGCCAAACATGTTGCCTCCTGCAGCCCCCGGTTGCCCCGGCTGTCCCTGCTGGTACGGATTGCCGTATGCGCCTTGGGTCTGCGGTTGCGACGATATCGGCGGCGGCGGCGATCTCAGCTGGGGGACTGTCGAGACGTGTTGCGGCACCGGGTGGTGAAGGGGCGGCGAGTGCCCATAGTTTTGGCGCTGCATCTTGAGCGTGTTTGCCTCGGCCACGTAGAATTTGGAACACGCGAAGGCCAAGCGGCAGGTTTGGGAGAGCAGAGAGGTTCTACTAGTGTGGGAAGTTATGTTGACGCGAGTTGGCGTGTTGGACAGTTTCCTGCAAGCTCCAGGCAGACCAGCTGAGTTGGATATATCAGGGCTCTGGAAATGTGTTTTCAGCTGATGAGCTGGCCCCTGTCAGATTGCCGCAGCAATGCGCCAACAGTTGCAACAATGGCCTAACTGTGGCTTGCACTTTCACCTGCCTCCTATCGGCCAAGGCGTCGCCTGATTCAAACTGAATGCTCCACCTTTATGTGCTGGAAGCCAACCTCTCATTGTGGCTCAACCAAGGCCCGGGGGACGATAAGAAGCTTATCGGTACGTATCGATCTCTAGATCGCAACCTTAATTAACTGCGTCCTTTTGTCGCCGGGAGGCGCCTGTTGCTTGCATTCTTGGGGAACTCAAAGCAACCTGCAGAAGCCTACTGACTTCAACTCCCAGCCACTATGTTGGATACATTCGAGATCCTCACCACGTCCGGTGTGGTGCTCTGGTCGCGCTCATTTTCGCATGTGAACCCTGCCATAATCAACAATTTCATTGCCGATGTCTTTATCGAGGAGAAGGCCGCAGCCGCTGGTGTTAAGGACACCAAGTCTGCCGCCAACAACCCAGCGTATAAAGCAGACCAACACACTTTGAGATGGTCCTTTTCCAAGGAACTTGGCGTCATCTTTGTTGTATGTGCTCATGATCATCCCCTTTTTCTAGAAGTGCATTATTTATCTAACGAGACCACGTAGGCAGTATACCGGTCCCTCTTGCACCTGTCATGGGTTGACAAGCTCGTTGATAATCTGAAGACCATATTCGTCGATTTGTACGGAGAACAGCTACAGAAGCCCAACACTACCGTGGTCCGTTGCGAGAAATTCGATGATTATTTCGACCAGCAGCTGAGAGAGTTGGAATCGAAGGCCACAACCAAGGCTGCCCAACCAGGTGGCACCGCATTCATCGATGAAGAAAGCATATCGGGGAATCTAGGAGACGAACCGCCACTCCCGCCAGGCTTGAAACACCGAAACAAAGTCCACGATGGCGCGCAAGACCGCCCATCCACGGCCGAATCCACCCCGGTGGCGACGCCGAATCAATCACGACCGTCGACCCCCGGAGGGAATCACTTGGTGGTTGGCAAGACCGGGCCTATGGGCAAAGTCTCGCGAAGAGCACGAAAAATGCAGATCAACAGCTCGGCAACTGCCTCGTCCGGTGACGAGGGGCCCGGAAGGAAAGGAAAGAAAGCGCCCAAGAAGGGCAGGAAATGGGACGCCGATGGGTTCGCAGACGAGGATGACGGTGTTCAACTCGATTACTCTGTCACAGGGAAGTCCGCCACCAGCGATAGCGAGGCGGAAGCAACTGGGCGCTCGACTGTGGTCGAAGAGATCGACTCGGCCACGTGGGGCAGCAAGACGTCTAAGGGGCAGTTCGTGCTGAGGGACCTGGACGACGAAGTACACGGCATCCTGTCCTCGGCACAGTCCAAGAATTCTGATAACGCCCCGACTGGCATCGTCAACACCGGCCTGAGCTCCATCAACAGCCTCTTCCGCAATATAGTGGGCGGCAAGACCCTGACCAAGGAAGACCTGGCCAAGCCGATGGACGGCATGGAGAAGCACCTCATTGAAAAGAACGTGGCGCGCGAAGCCGCGGTGCGTCTCCGTGAGGGTGTGGAAAAGGAACTTCTGGGTGTCAAGACTGGGAGCTTCGAGTCGATCGACACCCGCATCAAGAAAGCGATGGAGGCGTCTCTCACCAAGATGCTCACTCCGACTTCGTCTCTCGATCTTCTTCGGGAAATTGACGCAGTGACGCGACCGTCAACCCTGTCGGGTCGCAAGCCACGCCCATTCGTCATGTCCATCGTGGGCGTGAACGGCGTGGGCAAGTCGACCAACCTGTCCAAAATCTGCTTCTTCCTGCTACAAAATAAATACAAAGTGCTGATCGCAGCTGGCGACACGTTTCGTTCTGGCGCCGTCGAACAGCTCAAGGTCCACGTGCGCAACCTCAAGGAGTTGACCGAGCGCGAGGGCGGCCAGGTCGACATCTTCGAAAAGGGGTATGGAGGTGACGCTGCGAGCGTGGCCAAGGACGCCGTCAAAGAGGCTGCCAACGAGGGTTACGACGTGGTGCTGATCGACACGGCCGGACGCCGCCATAACGACCAAAGACTCATGTCGAGTCTAGAGAAGTTTGCTAAGTTTGCACAGCCAGATAAGATTTTGATGGTTGGTGAGGTAAATTGCGATATGCCCTATTTTACAGCCCCACCGCATACATACACAACCGGTACTGACGTGATGAACAGGCCCTGGTGGGCAGCGACTCGGTCGCCCAGGCACGGAATTTCAACTCGTCGTTCGGTCCCGGGCGGAATCTAGATGGGTTCATTATTTCCAAGTGCGACACGGTGGGCGACATGGTAGGAACGTTGGTCAGCATTGTGCATGCGACCAATGTGCCCGTTTTGTTTGTGGGCGTGGGGCAGCATTACTCTGATATCAGGAACTTCTCGGTCCGGTGGGCGGTGGAGAAGTTGTTGAGTACTTAGAGCAGGTGGGAAGTTCATGCATGATTCACACACGTAATCTTTAATAGTACGGTATGATACCAATATATGAATCCATTTTCCACTCTAGCTTGTCTTCAGATACTGGCGTGCTATCTTGCCTTCAGCATTGGCTATGGTTGTGTCGTGGCAGTGGCATTGTGTCTCATACCCTAACTTGGGAGTTACAACGCATGGTTTGGGTCTAGGATAATCCCGCCTTTTCCGAGTGGCTTTTTGCAATATGTCTCCTGCGATTGCCTCTGTGGCCTGGGACTGCAAAGTACGAGACCGACAATAATGATCGGGCCGATGGAGACTTGAGTATGCTGGAACATCTAGATGGGCCAGTCTCGCGGTCCCAACGACTGTGTGAAGTACTGACTGCCAATCCGAGATATAAATACTGCTTGGAGGATTGCCTGATGATTCACTAGCCTTGCGCCTCAATCTACTGAAGCCCAGGTCCGTTATCCAGCGTCATCTAACCAACCCCTACTCTTCCCACCTGGATCTCCAAGATACATCTCTATCTCGCAGCAAATAAACTGACGTAGATTCCCCACGCGACGCCAGCCAAACTCCCGACTAAAGTCCTTCCCTCCACACTCTTGATAAACGCAAAATTCACCACACTTACGAAGGGCCACAACCGCCACCCAGCCGTCATCAACGGCCAGAACTCCCCCTTGCTACTCTGCACCACGGCACTCCAATCAACCTGTCCATACCCGACCTCCTTACCCTTAGCCCCCACCAGGCTCCCGAAAAATAAGCTCAGCAAATACGCCACCGACCGATCCGGCGTGCTAAGCGGCGTGCCCAGAGGACGATCCATAGCCGACTGAATAAAGTGGATGAACAAGCTGAAGAGGAACGTGTTGACGGCAGCGCCGACGGTCTGGTCCAGTATGGTCTTGATGAAGGTGTTGGTCAGGTTGAGCTTGACTTCGACGAGTTTCCCTTCGGCGGCTTGCTTTTCAAGGGCTTTGTCGTCGTTGGAGGAGGCCGAGGCGATGGCAGTTGGGGTGGGCGAGATGTGGTAGGCGGGGAAGGAGGATTCGAGGAATTCTTGCCTGAGGGGGGGGGGGGGGTCAGACGGGCCGGGTGGGTTTACGAGAGATGGTCGGGTTTGCCCATGCGTTGTGGTAGGTAGAACGTCCCATTCACATGCGTGCTCCATTCGTTCTTATTTGGGGACTTGAAGAACTTACCATAGGAAGTTTGGTGGTGTGTTGACCACGGCGTACATCACAAACTGGAAGACGGGCACCCAGTCGACGATGAGCGGTGTCTGCTGGAGTCTGTCAGCACCACTCTTTTTTCTAGTATCCGAGCTCCCAGCGTGAGAAATGCAGAAAGCAAACAAGGAAAGAGTCAAAGAAGAATTCCCATGGAGCTAATCCTTCTCGTCGTCAAACACCTACCTCATGCCGATAAGACGTCAGCGTCTGCGCCAACAGATTCGAAGTAGCCGCCAGGACGGCCGACTGAATTGTGGCCTTGGCGATGGGAGGGAGCGCCATAGCTGTCTTGCAAGCGTTTCTTCTGTAAAGCAGCTCGGTAGCCTTTGTATCTATCTAATTTGGGTTGTGATATCAAGGTTTGTTGGTGCAAGTTCAATAAAAAAATAAGTCTAGTAAGAAGAGCGATGTGAGAGTTCGAGAAACTGTTGGTTCGCGTGAAATACTCGTTAAAAGATTCGAGGTAGGGTTGAAGTAGGTAATTTGAGGGCGCGAAATGACGTAGTGTAGGTGATTGAGCGAAGCGGGAGCAAAGTCGCAGGACAAAGAATGAAGAGCTGCCCGCCAGGAATGTCCAAATCCAAATATTCAAGAGGGGGTCAACTTTTGGAGATGCCGTACATTCACTCTCATACGATACCATTTGAAAAGATTGTTGAGTTGAGCTTTCGTGACTATTTCCCCCGGTTGAAGTAAAGTGGGGTGCCGCCCTCGAGATCTAAGGTCTGCAGTGTTGGCCAATCACCATATATCTGGATGTCAATATAGACTTCATAGCAAGTAATACAGTCCGCCACCAGTCAGAGTTATCCATTTACGGCCTGGATATGCCCCCATGGAACTGTAATCCCGTCGTTTGGCAAGCTTGTTTCAAAGTTGAAAATGCCAAGGGGCCTTCGCAACAAGGAACTAGAGCACAGAGATACACGCAAGCATTATTCCAAGATTTAGATTCTTTGATTCAGTATCTCATGGAACGCGTAGCACAACGGAGCAACGATCTGTCGTTCCCTACTGTGTACCCACATGCTCTTTTCGCCGAAGCTATAACGCCATATAAACGCCACGATGGCAAGACATTCCTTTCTCTTTCTGTGCAGGTGTGGTGCGAACTAGCACTGGCTGCCTGGTGGGAATAGGGGCCCTCCTAGAGATCTATGGTACTTGAGGCAACACAGAACGCACTTGGGCTCGAGCCCTATGACGAGGTGCTTCTACACCCACAAGTCAATGCCAGCGAGCAAAAAGGAGGTCCACGTAACACTGTAGTCCTCCCCGTTGAACCAGTAGAAATTCGCAGGCGTTTGCATACGCATAGCCAACATGCCCAGGTTCTGCTTACTATTTGCGCCAACTTACAACCCATCAGCCGAGCTGCCCACTAGGAGCGCTTCGACTTGGACTTTTTCTTCTCCTCCGGCTTACTATACAGCCAGATAGCCACGAAACCCAACCAACCAGTCACGGTAGCCCCAATGCCCGCGAGCCATGGCCACGCGCCGCTAATGACATAACTGCGCGGCCATTCATCGTGGGCGAAGTGGCGCACAGTGACTGTGTTCTTCTCCTCGACATTGTTGTAGAAGGTTCGCTTGTGATTGATCTTGAAGTTGAAGATGCCGTGCTGGTCTGGCAGCTTGAAACTCGTCGAGAATGTGGTGCTGTCGGTCAAACTCTGAGTAGCCTTCAAAGGCAGACGGTGGAAGGGCGAGAGCATGCTGAATTCAAGCTGCAATTCATCGCCCGAGGGCACGGTGAAAGCCGTCCAGTGGTCCCAGTCGTACTCGGAGAGGGAGATGGAGTAGGTCTTAAGCGAATCACGTCAGCCAACCTGCAGGTTGGAAAGGAGTCAAGATGAACATACCACATCGTTCTTAATTCGGTAGATCTTAGGGTTGCTTTGGTTGTTCTGACTCTCCTCGTTCAAGTGGTGCTCGATCCAGTTGGTCTTGATGACACCGATCTCATTGAACGTCCAGCCGGAGACGCGCTTGGCGAACTCACGATTAAGCGTGGCCACGGACGACTTCTCGTCCACCTTCTGGACCTTGGCATCGAACCACTTGTCACTGAGCATCTCAGCACTTCCAATAACAGTGAAACGAGCCGAGTTGCGAGCCTGCATCGTAGTTACGAGGGAGAGTTGTTTGCCACTAGCAAATAAGTCATCGATGCTGTCAGCCTGCTCCTTGGGGTTGTAGCTGTATGCAGTAGTCGGGGCTCGCAGGATCGGAGTTAGCAGAGCGCCGTTTCCGAGGGTCTGACCCGTGCCCGAAGGAAAAGCGAGGACTTCGCCGTTGGGGGACTCGGGGGAGAACAAGTTCCTGACGTCAGGACGGAGGGCACCTGGAGCGGGCAGCAGGAGCACGTCATGCTTTTCGGGCGAGGATGAGACATCGTAGTTGAAGTGGTCAACAACCAGGCCGTTACGGTCCGGAGGTAGGTGGATGTCGAGCTCGAGAAGGAGCGATACGAGGGAGGTGGGTGCCGGCTGGGTGGCTGACAGGCCCAGGAGGATGTTGCCGTTGGCATTGATGAACTGGAGGAGCAGGTTGGGTGTCAAGTTGGGACCGAGACCTAGCAAACCAGCCCAATCAGCAGTGTTTCTGGGTAGACATGCAACACGAACATACCCTTAGCCTTTGTAGGGAGGAAGAGGACATGATCGTAAGCTCGCTCGCCCAGGTTGAACAAGTTCAGGGTCTCGCTCTTGGGAGTTTCGTAGTTGATCTTGAACCCTCGGCCTGTGGTTAAGAGACGGTCAGTATGCGCCGCGGCCCACCTGGTACTCGTGAAGCTTTACGCACCTTCCAGGTCACCGAGGAACTTGGAGTATCCAGCCTTCTCAGCGACGTCCTCAAGAACTACAAGCAACCTCTCGCCGCTGGTGCTAATAGCCTGCGCAACGGCCGCTAACAACAGGGCCAGCAGGGAGAGAACGGCCTTCATCTTTCACTCTGTGATGTGCGGAAGTCAATTGGATGAAGGGCCCAGTGCGAAAGAAGGAGAGAAAATCAAGACAGCAGCTCGTGCTTGCCGCTCATGTGGGTGAAAAGAGTGCGCCGTTCAGTGGAAAATGGGTACGAACTTGGCGAGGCGAGCTGTCTCAAAATGATCCCAAGTCCAATTGGAGACACCCAGCTTAAGCTGCAAGGTGTTCTTGCTAGACCCCGAGCTTCTTGGGATACGTAACCCATAAACGCCAAGGCGGCCCGTCCGCTCCCCGCCGATCCACCGAATATTTGCCGGCGCGAGCTTCAACTTCACGGCTTGCTGTTGCCAGCTCAGGAGGTTTTGCAACTTGCGTCGTTGAGCTCGCAACAAAGCCAATTGAGTAAGTATCATTACCTTCCAAACCAAACTCTGGAACTTGCACAGTAAGCTAAAAATATGCAATTGATTCAGCTGTCATGTCGAACCCAACCCCTCACTTCTGGGCCGGCCCCTTGCGATACTGCCGATGGGCAGCCCGAGAGCGACCCGCCTACTTCTGGTCCATCATCGTCGGCGGCGCTGGTCCTGCCATGCTCGTCACCGTGCCGCCCATCAATGAGAGATTGGGCTACAAGCGAGCGCCACCTATTCCCTTGACGTATCCAAGTATGTGGCATTGGTCCCCGTCCCTTGGGAGCTGTTCGAAGTCGGGAAGGTTAACAACAAACAGTTCCGCCAGGCCCGAGAAAGACGTTGAGCGGGTATGACGATTGAGGAACAAGGGCCGGTGGACAGAACCTGAATCAGTATTGGAGTGGTGGATATGGTCATGGCCTCGAAAAACATGAACATGGAGGGTACGCAAATGTATATATCAAGAAGGCCCCCCTACCCCCACACCGACATGGTCGATGACATAGACCGATCAATACCGGCAATACCGGAATAGCGAGGCTACTTGTATCACCAAAATCACAGTAAATTCATCATCAAAAAGTTTCAATGTAGCTCTACCCTGGACGAGCGCCTGCTCTCATGTACGTCGCGTCACGTTGGTCGTCCATCTATCCGGTAGGCATATATAAATCCAGGAGTGCTACATCGCTCGGTATCCGTCACACGCATCTAATGATTCATTCACTCAAAGGCTCTCTTTGTCAATGCCATCAACCTCCCAACACCGTTGCCCTATGCATAGCACCTCCGTAACAGCCCATCTCACACAAGGTGTAGTCAATTAGCAGCCCTTGAGCAGGTTCTACCTCTCCCTCTGGATCAAACTCCACTCGTACTATCATCTCGTTAGCATGAAGTCCGAAAGCCTGACGGAACAAATCTACTCACCACCCTGCCATCGTCATCACCTGTATACACCAGCTGCGGCATCGGCGTGATACAAGTGATAGCGGCCTCTGTGTTGGCACCCGTCTCGCTTCTCGAGTCGATATGGTCGAGCCGTCGCAGAAACTCGAGGGCCCATTTGCCGTTCTTGACTACCCTCTTCCAGATATTGACTCGCCCACGCTTGTGGCCTGTGAAGACGAGGTAGTTCTCCAGCCATTCATTACCCGAGCCCTCGTAGAAGGCGCATGCATGAACAAAGTCGTCGTGCTCACCGCATACGTTCTGATCCACGAGCAGATCGCCGTTCAGTGAGTACAGCATCACATTTGGACCAGAGCAAAGCATGATCTCCCCAGAAACATCGTTGATGCGAGCACACTCCACGGAACGGGTGCTGGGGAGCTTCCGCACGAACTCGAGACGGTTTAGGTCCCAGAGGAAGGCGTGTCCATCGGCTGATACTGTGACGAAGGTGCTGAATGCCTTGGACACAGCGATAGTGGTTACAGGTGTTTTGTGGGCAAAGAGCGATGATCGCTGCAAGAGCTCGACCGGCTTACCTGACGAGCTCTGGATCCCGTGAACAGAGACAACACAGTCCTCTCCAGCCGTGATAAGAGTCTTTGAATCTGCCACTACGATGCACGAGATCTGGCCAAAGTGAAGATTCTCGCTGACACCAGCCGTTTTCCTGTTCTCGGTGAAGAAGAACCGGATACTGTTGTCGGCGAAACCCCATTCCAGATACTTGTCGAAGAAAGGAGGCAGATTGAGCCGGAATGGGGAAGAGCAAAGCAGACGGTCAAGCTTCGGCGAGTAGATCAGCGATGACACACGCTCATGACTGTCCAAGAGAGGGTGGGGTATCCGTGCCAGAGCGTGACTTGATGTGTCCAGCCTCTTTGCTGGGAACCTTACATTCTCTCGTGGAGGATGAGGTCGCGCGAATACTTGATGGGGAGTCTGACCGAAGTTGTGAATGATGCTAGTCGTCGCACTTCTCTCGTGAGCGTCCGTGATATTGTCGAGGTCTTTGGCGCCATGGTATGAAAGGTAATGGAACACATTCAAGTTTTCAACTGCCGCTTCTCCGCGCTGCTTATGGCCGAACACGAGGTCGATCCACAAATGGAGGTGCTGGCTGACGTACGGGCTTTCCAATGCCTCTCGATGCTTGGCAATGAATATTCGGGGGTCACCTTTGGCCCAAGGCGGCAGTTCAACATTATTGACCTTACCGCCAGAGCCCTGCCGATCTCCAAAGTCGTAACCATTAATGTTGGTTAAGAAGTCAGGGAGATAGAAGAACTCGGGGATCAGTTCTCGCACATCCGATCCGTTGTCTTTTGACGCCGAGTTCCAAGAGCCTGCGATGGAGAAGAACAGCCTGTCGGCATGATCAAATGTCCCACCTTGCAAAAGTATGTATGACTGGACAAACGGGGGTAAACGAATAAGATACGAAGCGACCTGCATAGCCGATGAGTAGTGGGTTCCATAATGAAAAGGCTGCTCGCCAATTTCTGCCAGGCTGTTGTATCGAGCCATGTAGTCCGCCTGTCGGCTAGGCGTTTGGGCTCCCATGGGCTTGGAGAGGTCTCGGAACGTGGCGGGATCATCCAGGTTCAGCTCCTCGCTGGTGTAGTCTGCCAGAATCCAGGGGAACACAGGGTATTGTGTCAGGTCATTGAAGGTTCTGCCAGCCATAGTATTGACCAGCATAAGGTAATGAAAGTTGGATATCTCTCCTTTTTGCCACCTGCGCATGGCGGGATTCCATTGGGTTGAGTTGAAGATGCTGCCAAACTTGGCTCCCAAGCCCTGCGAGGATTCTTCGAAGACCTTCAATGACTCGAGACGCCATGCATCTTCTGGGTTGGGCAACGAGTTGGCACCGGCTGTATGGGGTGTCTTGCCCATGAGCCTGGTATAGACCTCATCTCTGGTGGCCACATTGATGGCTGTAAGTAGGTAACTCCGCCCGTCAGTGAAGAATATCTCGATGGCAACATCGCGGAACAAGAAGCGGCGCTTTGATATGCTGATGACATCGTGCCATCGCCAGCTGCGAGATTCTTGTGCGCTGCGATTCGAGTTTTGACGCTTTTCGGCTGCTTTTTGACCTGTGATGATCTGCGAGAAAGGATCGCGATCTTCTGCCGGTGCCTCCCAGACATTGACGATCTCCCCATCGGCACACTGAAAGAAATTGTCCATTATGTAGAGTGCATCCTTGCCAACAAGCAAAATGCCTTCGCATGCCTCCAGTCCCACGATTCGCGAGATGTTGTATACCTGCTGCACGGCGTCTCCTTGTTCCAGCCGTCGCATAACCCTTCTGTTCTTATCTTCGAACCCGTCTTCACCCTCAACCGGGTCGTTCGGGTCATCAACCATCTCAAAATCATCATCGGGTACGACAGACTGATCTGAAGCGTCATTTCCCGACTGTGAGTCTGCCAATGCGCCTCCGGTGTCCTTCGAGACATCGGTCCCGGATTGACTGTCAGCAAGCGCAGAAGAAGGTGTCGTGCCAATTGACGGAACACTAGACTGCGGTGTAGCGGTGGTATTCAACCTTAGGCTTGAGGCCGATTGCGTGTCGTTAGCTTTTCGCTTTGGTTGGAACTCTTCATTTTGCCTCGCAAAATCTGGTAGTAGTCGAAGCCTCATGCGATTGCGACCTTCCGTTCTGTCCAGTTTCCATTTCATGGGGCCAGGCTTGTAGAACACAGCACCTGGTCGCGTCAAATCTCGCTCCATACTGGAGAGCCGCGAAGTGAAATATATTACATCGTCTTGCTGGTCTTGCATAAGCCTTTGGTGCTTGAAATGCTCTGAGCCGTAAATCGACTTCATCCAGGCATAATTTGCCATGTCATGACGGAGGATCACGGTTTCGCGCTCGATAATCTCCGATTGCCATCGTTTCAGGGTTTCTCTTCGTTTAGCCAGGCGCGACTTGGCTGTTTCTGTCGTCTTGTGGTTCTCCAGTACGGCAAATTCTTCCCATGTCCGGGAAATACCTCCGAAGAACATGCCATCAAGAGATGATTGGTGCTCATCGACCCAGTCTATGAAGGTGTCCGTGTCGATTTCAGTGACCTTCTTGAAGCCTTGGATCAACTGAGATTGATCCGGCGTCACGAATTGACGGAATAAGGTCGAGCACTCCTCGGGTTTCTGGACGAGCATGATTCGCCAAATATTGACAGCAGCTAGACGTACATTCGCTCGATAGTCCACCAGCTTCAGGTACAGCTGATAGCAGAGCAGCTTCATATAATCATCCTCAAGCGATAAAGAGTCAAGGACCACCATCTGCCAATACAGAATCTTCTCCATAGAGAAATTCGCCTCGAGTTCTGTTGTCTTTGGATCGTCCATCTCTGACAGTCTAAGCATGACGAGCTTGAGGAATGAATTTCTTATCGTTGAAATGGCCTGGCTGCAGAGCCTGACACTCTTGAGCTTAGAAACCTCGGGCTTGTTGAGATACTCCAGGAGGAGCCCTGCAAAATCGAGCATGGACTCTGTGCCGTTCATAAACCAGCCCTCAAAAATAGCTTCCACAATATGGAGACTAAAGCGAGCCATGTTCGTCAGAACCCTTGGCTCACTCAACAACTTCCAGTCCAACTTGATGGTTGTGGAAAGGTGGTTGATAGTCCTTTGCAGCACATATGACTCGAAGTAGGCTTGGTGTTCCTGAAATCCAGGGGGTACTTTGAGAAAGAGCCCAAATCCTGGAAACTCCTTTCGATGAAGAATTTGGTCCATGAAAACATTAATGACAAGCTCCAAAATACCTTCCAATGCCGTGTTGCCGATGCTCTGGGAGGCAACGCTTTTCTTCGGGTTCATCACATGACCCAGCCGCTCTACACTCGGCTGTGGTGAGTTTTGAGAGGTCAATAATTGGAACGACGACGCTTTTCGTAGCGGCGTTCCGCGAGAGGTTTTCATTGGGTTCGGTAGCGTTGTGTCAGTGGCACCAGATGTCCTGATAACAGGGGCAGGGGTTGAGGTCCCAGCAATTGGTCGGATTATCACATCGCCCCCTTCAAACGTGAGGGCAGAGTCACGAGAATTGAGCTCTGTTTCGGGGCTAACCGCAGCGGTGCTGACGAGGACCGGGTATAGCCCTGACAAGAGTAACCGCACGTACTCTGACGATAACGTGAAGTCCCTGAAGTCGGCGGACCTGCAGTGGAGATCAGAGAGAAAACGAACCACCGTCTGCAGTATCGCAGCGTTGCCAGCCACTTTTTCTTGGCCTGACTGGTTTGCTTCTTCATCGCCTATTAGTTCAATCCTTTGATTAGAGCAATACGACTTACGCCGACTTTCCAGCTCCTTCATAAGTGACATGGACCTTTGCCGTGACCTTGGTGGCATCGATGATTGTAGCCTTTCGTCTATGCTCCTTGAAAAATCGCGATCACCAGACGGAGAATTAGGATCTTCTGCGTTTTTCAGGACATCTTTGAGACCATGCTGTAACATCGAAGTAATGATGAGTAAGGCGTCTGGGTGCGTAATTTTAGACTTCCCGAACGTCTCTATCAGGCTGAAGAAGTCGAAGGATTTTTCAAAGTCGATTTCGGCAATGTCATAACCAAACAGTATGCTGAAACACAGCGGCCAAATTGTTGGGATGTCCCACCATCGCTTGAGCCGGTGTGCCATGATGCTAAATCCACCCGTCTTGCCCGCAAACTTGCCCGTGTAGCTTGACCCATGTGCCACTAAAAGCCGTGCAAGGATCTTGCAGCCATATATGACAATCTCCGGGTCGTCTTCTGTGAGCAGATGCAGCAACCACTGGGCCATTGTCAGTTTGGAGTTGTGAGCTGGCAGCTGTGCGTCAAGTACCTTGTTTGTTACAGTTCTGGCGAACTTTCTTATGATTGTCAGGTTCCCCTTTTCGCACAGTAGCTGGCTGTACATCTCCAAGATCTTGGTGCCCACTTGCTTTTTCGTCAAAATCTGTGGCACCTTCGGACCGGCGACATTCGTCTCGACCGCAGGCCTACGTGGAATGGAGAGCGTCCGATTGCGTCCAAGACTTGAAGCTGGTCTCGGCGTCCTCGGAAGTGAATTCGGGTTGGCGTGCAGGGCGTAGGTAATAAATAAAGCCAATGAGCGATGGACTTCTGTATTATAGCTACACTTAACAAGTGTTTCCAAGGCAGTTATGAAGAATCGAAGTACATTCTCGGGTAAGGATTCTGCCTTCAGAGCGTCGAGGAGCCTCTTAACAATGCCTGCAGTATGAACCAGGTTAGCTGAAGTCTCGGGTTCCGGGAGGGAGTGGTCCAATACTTACGCATCCTGAGCAGCCTGCGATTGTTGTATTGGTGATATTTACTCATGACTGCAAAAGTAACAAATTGCTTGTAGTAAAGCTCTTGGATGACTGGACCGCACTTTCGCCATGCGTCAAAGTCGATGAGCAGAATGCGATATGCGAGAGGGTTGATAATGACCGACTCAATGGGATCCAGGTGCTTGTAGCCAACAAACTCCAGAACAAGGCTGAGGAGTTCAAATGTTAAATTTTCCCTCTCCGTGCTTTCAAGAACTAGTCGTTCTGTGAGGGCTTCAGCACCGGGCATGTTGAACCCAAGCTTCGCTCTCAGCAAGATGCCTAGTATTGCGTAGCCGCCATCTCTTTCCATAGACTCGCTATTTCTCCAGCTAGAGTTGGTGCATCGGAATACCATCTGCACGGCACACAAAAGGCCTTCAGGTGTTGAGGCACGTTCGATAATTTTCAAAGCCAGAGGTGTGAAACCTGCAAGACGCCACAGCGCGTCGTCAAAATATTGAGGTACAGCGAGAATAGGCTCTCCACTCATCACGGCCACGCCACTAGAGCGGAGCAGGGCATCGTTGACTGACGGCAGTGCGGTGTTGATTGCAATACCGGTACCATTTTTAAGTGTCAGTTGCACCAAGGTATTTGCAGGGCCACGGGAGAGAGCACGGAACAGCTGAGAGTCTCCAAGAGGGTCTTTCTCGCGAAAGACAGATGACGGCATAAAGCTGAGAATCAGCCGTTGCTCCGGCAGGAGATGGGCAGCTTTGTCTCGAATCACTTTGATAATGTCAGAGGAGCCATCCCTTCCAGTGCCGACCACGTCGTTCCTCAGTCCCAAAGCAGCAGAAGCCTCATAGGTCTGGAACCCCCCTAGGCAATCCTGAAAGTTTCCCTGATAGCGGGGCCCAAGTCGACTGGGAACGGCCAGTAAATCATCGTTGATGACATCCTCAAACAGATGAGCACTGGCAAGCGACATCTTGGAGTAGATTAAACCCGGGCCTATGTTGATAGAGAGCTCCCTAGGGGTTCCTAAGAAGGCCTGTACTGGAACAGTCTTGTTACTGTTAGAAGTAAAGGATGCGAAACTCTCGGTGCTGCCGTTCGAAAGGGGTGGCGACACCGGATATGAAGCTCGAATCTGCTCTACAAACTCCCCATTCACATACAGTGAGGCTTTGCTGGCGGTCATTGTCTTTGGCCGACGATGGACGAGAGCAATGTGATACCACTTGTTCTCTTTGAAAGCATAGGATTTGAACCTGACGCTGGGGCGCTGTGAAGTCACTGAAGTTTGCAAAATGAAGTTATGTGTATCCTTTTCGAGATATGTAAGGAGAAAGCAAGTCTGCGTCGAATCGCAAAGCCCAAAAATGGTTGTGTGAGACTTTGGATCAAACCGGTCCACCCTTAACCAGGTGGTAAAGGTGTACCCACCAGTTGACTGCGGTGGGAACGATCTTCCAATGCTAGGAAGATCGATAGATGCGTGCCCGTGGAGGAAGAGATCAAACTGGATAAAAGGGGGGCTCTGATGTTTTTCAACCATGTCCAGGCAGAACTCGGCTGAGCTCGGTAAAGGATTGATCAGCAAGCTTTGGGCATCCATGAGTTTGTTGAAGCCGAGGGACATCAAGCTCTTGCAGATGTCCAGGACAACCTCATGCTCTGTCTTGCTGAGGCCTGAATCGTCAGTGAAAGCCAGCTGGAGGAGACGCGAAAGGATGCCCGTATCGTGTACCTGGCAGAGATTGAAGTACGACGTGTCGATGACGGAGGAGATTACTTTGAGGACTAGAATTGACACTGGGTTCTCCGGCCGTTGACCGTCCCTTGGCATAGAAGTCCAGAAGTCCACAATGGTACGAACGACCTCCGGACTCTGGACAATTGTCTTCGGCCCCACCACTTTCTTGACAGCTTGGTCGATCTGCATGGTTATGTCCTTTGTTTCTTTACCATCTTCACTGGTCGTGCTAACTTGGCCAGTTGTGGGATTGGCAGAGCCATTCTGCGGTTGCAAATTCTCCCGGGAGCTCATGGCGCAGCACAGATCGTCAAGAGCGCGATCGTTCAACGAGAAGGAAAGGAGCTTGCCAAACAGCTGGCCGCTGGTCCAGAAGTCCAACTCGCTCCCACCAAGTCCAATGCTGGCTATTGTCTGCTCCAAGGCCTCCCATCCACCACCCTCTACCCTCGTGCGAAAGTAGCGCCTGTTCCCGGGGTGGGCGACAAACGCCGCAGACAGAAGGCTGAGGACTGCATCGAGGAGACAGAAGAGGCCCTTCTTTTCTTGCTCTGTCCGTTTGGGCGGGTTATAGAAGCCAGAAAAGGCCCTCAGAATGTCAAAAATGCGTTGGAACCCTCGAAGATGTCTGAAGTCGTCTTGTACGGAGCTCGGTGGTGCAGGCGCAGCCAGGTGCTGCTGGACCCGGCTGATCTGGGGAAGCAGCTCGTCGACGGCAGGGTATTCGTATCTCGTGTGGGGGGCAACAATTGCAGATATAGTATCAAGGAGCCTCTGAAGCACTTCCACCGCCTTGGAAGACGCAAGGGGCGTCGACGCGGAGGTTGATGATCGATATCGACTCGGGCGGGACGACATGGTGTCAGGCTGTGATTGCTCGTTGTGCGTCCAGGTAGTCGCCGCTATCCTTCATGTCGGTTTGTTAAATCTCGTCTGTTCATTGCCTTGCTTTTTCCAGGTTACGATCACAATGGGATACGGCAAAATTGTTGGAGGGGTGAGTAGAATCGAGAATCACGGCCAGCGAGCATTGGCTTGTTCTTTAGCAGAAGAACGCATGTACCACTTGGCGGAAAACTGGACCCTCTTCAAGGACACGAATGACACTGACCGTAGGTATACTCAGAGTAAACAAACATATCTCCACGCTTTCCGGACGTTGTGAATGGGCTGTTTTAATGTCCCGAGAAACCTATGAAGCTTTAAGCTTGTTGTCAGCCTTGAGCGTCAATGTTGTGTGGCTGAGCCACCGCATGCTACATAAGTAAACTTCGTTCATGTTGTACGCACATGGCAAGATGACGTTTGGATACAAGCTCTGAACCACCAATAACTTCAAACCCATCTACCATTTTACAAATCCATCATTATGGAAGACCTCCTTAGCAAGGCTTCACATAGCAATTTGGCAACAATTAGGATTGAGCTACCGCGGAAATCCACCATAGTATAGGTATGGCCCGCAACAATTGTATTGAAACGGGAGCGGCCCAAAGCTACAATTATCGAGAAGTTATCTCCATTTGAGGAGCCCCCTCAACTTCTATGCTGGGAATTCCAATCAACCCTACGGCTGGTAATGTCACAACTATCTGTAATATGATGCATACGACAGTGTTGTGATTGCATACCACCTAGTACAGCATGCACAACGGTTATGATACAATGGAAAGAAGCCAGCGCATGACGTAACTACTTCAATTCTAGGGCTGGTATCCAATGAATGTTATGCAAAGTCTCATGCAGGACTATACAATGGGCATCATTTATACAGCGCATTTCTTTCACACATACCGCTATACTACCTCTGTCCATGGCTGCAAGGGGTTCTGTTACAAATCAGAAGTCTCCCGAGCGGTTCGGATGCAGCTCCCGAGGGACTATGCAAGGTTAGCGGGTTCAACCCAACTTTGCCACCATGTAGACAGAAGGCTAGGCTTAAGTGCATAATGGTATACTACTTTTGTGTATGGTGTCCATTAATACTCTTGACTAACAACTCATCAAGTGGAGGCCATGGCATGTGAGCAGTAGTACTGGACACCTGGAATAGCCTGATATTCATAAGCATCATGGATACTTTGTAGTACGGTACAGACATAAAATTGCTCTCCTCATTTTTTTTTGCTTTTGATTTGGGTCATCATTCCACTACACCTTTGGTCCCGCCTCTTCCAGACACTTCCCCTTGGACTCAATGTCGAAAGGGCCCAAGGTTTACTCGGTTGACTAGTTCAACTATCCGGTCACAAACAGGGCAGGTTAGCAAAAGCACCATTGGCACCCCAACCGTTAAAGCGCAGGGTAGCTGGGCACGTGCCAGGGACCAAGTGACTGATTCAAGAAACAGCTAGGCCGATCTCGGTCTGGTGGCCGTCGGGGTGCAGAAGATCGCTTCCAAGTCCGGGGAGCAGGCAGCTCAGCAGCGGTGTCGTTCCACAGAAGTGTCGCAAGAGCTCCCTTCAAAGCCCCGTGCTGTCGAAGAGCAGCTGTACCAGAATCGACTGGATTAAACCATAATAGATGACTGACTTGACCACGAGAATAAAAGTTTCAGGGTCCAACGACATACGTGTTACTCACAACTAATGGGAAGCTGCAAAGTGCATCATTGATCGACTCGAGCTTGAGCTTGCTCAAGTGGTCGCAACAGCTCAACCGTATCATTGCTAGCCACTGCCTATCTTATCGCCCATTGTCTCGGAAACTCAAGGCGTAGCATGAGTGGGCATATGCGCCAAGACAGGTCCTCCAGGTCGACTCCTGAAGTCGGATGATATCTGTTACTGCATCAACAAGCAGACTCCATTTTGTGCCTTCAACGGAGCAACAAATACACATTTGAAATGATGCAAGACTTGAATAATCGTCTGAGATTGGTTTCTGCAGAAGTAGTCTGAAAGCATCAAGAGTCGTGCACCACACCCTCATTGCAAATGAAAGCCTCTAATTCATAGTAACACTGAGTCAGTTTCCACGAAGACCCGCAGCTTAGCACTTGGCCTTTTCCAGTTTAGCGCATCAAGTCAGCCACCCACCTTAACCCCGGTGTGTTATCTCGAGGCTGCGTCACGCAACCGCTCAGCCCGGAAAGAAGGCAGCACTGAGCTGTACGACTTGGCCTTTATCTTCTTTCCCCCAGAGCTTCTCCCCCAGAGCTTCTTCTCAAGCTTCCTCTTTCTCCGCTCTCTCTCTTACAACATCAACTCCTCATCGTCGACCCCATCATCTATCATCATCATTTGTCGTGGTGATTCATACTCCAAGGTATCGGTAACTGATTCCTTGGACCTTGTTTTCCTTGTAACTTGGTCATTTCCACCTCATACACACTAGACAGTCGCAGGTAGACTTATCAGTCCTGGTTCTTTTCTTCGTCGCATCCCCTTTGCCATCCATCTACCATCATCACAATGAGGGGCTTTGTTGCTCTCTCGTTGGCCTGCGTTGCGGCTGCCGCGCCGTCATTCAGCTACGAAACCGTCCACGATGGTGTTGCCCCCATCCTCTCGGCCTCCAACGCTGAGGACATCCCCAACTCCTACATCATCAAATTCAAGAAACATGTGACCGATTCTTCGGCGGCCGATCACCACTCGTGGGTTCAGAAGATCCATGGAGACCGCGAGGTCGAGCGCCTTGAGCTGCGGAAGCGTAGCCAGATTCCCATGGCTGATGACATCTTCAACGGCCTGAAGCATACGTACAAGATCGGTGGCGACTTCCTGGGCTACGCCGGTCACTTTGATGACTCTGTCATTGAGGAGGTTCGGAGACACCCCGATGTAAGTTATGGCACTCGACCTTCCTGATCAAGTACATGTAAACTGACACATTGCTACTAGATCGAGTTCATCGAGCGGGATTCCATTGTTCACACGATGAAGGAGTCGGACCCTGTTACTGAGAAAAACGCACCGTGGGGTTTGGCCCGTGTCTCTCACCGCGAATCCCTTTCGTTCGGTACTTTCAATAAATACCTGTATGCTGCCGACGGTGGCGAGGGAGTTGATGCGTACATCGTCGACACTGGTACCAACATCGACCACGTCGACTTCGAGGGTCGCGCCAAGTGGGGCAAGACCATTCCCAGCGGTGATGAGGATGTTGATGGCAATGGTCACGGCACTCATTGTAGTGGCACGGTTGCTGGAAAGCAGTACGGTGTCGCCAAGAAAGCCAATGTCTACGCCGTCAAGGTGCTGAGAAGCAATGGTTCCGGCACCATGGCCGATGTCATAAAGGGTGTCGAGTTCGCTGCCACTGCCCATATGGGACAGGTTTCAGCTGCCAAGAACGGCAAGCGCAAGGGCTTCAAGGGTTCTGTCGCTAACATGTCTCTCGGTGGTGGCAAGTCCCAAGCTCTTGACGCCACTGTGAATGCTGCCGTCGATGCTGGTCTCCACTTCGCTGTTGCTGCTGGCAACGACAATGCTGATGCCTGCAACTACTCGCCCGCTGCTGCTGGCAAGGCTATGACCGTTGGAGCCTCTGCCCTCGACGACAGCCGCGCCTACTTCTCCAACTGGGGCAAGTGTGTCGACATCTTCGGCCCCGGCTTGTCCATCAAGTCTACCTGGATTGGTAGCAAGACCGCTATTAACACTATCAGTGGCACCTCCATGGCCTCCCCTCATCTTTGCGGTCTAACCGCCTACTTCCTCTCCCTCCAGCCCAGCAAGGAGTCTGAGTACGGCATGGCCGCAATCACTCCTGAGAAGCTCAAGGCCAACATGATCAGCATTGCCACCAAGGGTGCTCTCTCCGACATCCCTAGGGACACCCCCAACTTGCTTGCCTTCAACGGAGGTGGCTCTGGTAACTTCACCAACATCATCAATGCTGGCTCTTACACTGTTGAGAAGCCCAAGTCGTCCAAGTCTTCGTCCTTGACCTTGGAGGAGCTCGAGAAGGCCATTGAGAAGGAATTGAACATTGTGTCTGGCACCGTTGAGAAAGAGCTCTCTTCGCTGTCCAGCAAGGCTGAGAAGTTTTCTCAGAAGATTCACGACGTTGTCGAGGAGGAGCTTAGAGAGTTCTTCGATGAAATCCAGGTCTAAACTAACTTGGGTTTCTAGAAATTGTCGATAGGGAAGGGCTTTAATTGAAATGCTATTAGGGTCTGTTGACCATCGGGTTTTTTCATTGTACACCATGGATTCATTATGGGGAGCATGGATATTACCACGCCGTTTCATAGGTCCCGTAGTCATACTATCAGTGACACTTTTTTCCTTAATAAGAAATCTCTGCACATCGTTACGCGTTGTGTGTTGCACCAGAACAGAATATAGTGAAGGTTGATGAATTCCAAGCAAGCGAAGGCTTTGAAGTGCTGAAGCATTGCGGTATTTGTCTCTGCCTATGTCGCGCTAACAGGAGTTACTCATTCGCCTTTTCCCGGCTGATCCATCTATAACAGATAATGTTCCCCCGCGTAGTGGTTTGGCTTTGCGGAAAGCCCCGGATTATACAAGTCACAGTAACTTGTCGATTTTATTGAAGGTCATCACATCAACCACCTCAAATATCCGCTGGTTCTTCAGGTCTGAGGTCTGGCTTAATCCAGTCCAATGGCAGTATTCAAAGTGGGAGGCTGGCGCCTTCCTCAATATCAATTGAAGTCACCTTGTCCACTTCCTTCCGTATCCCATGCCTAAATATCCTCGAACAACAGGTCGCTACTTCCAACTGAGCAACAGATAGCCGTAGATGCCATGGCTACCCTGGATGCGCTCTCAACACAAAATCGAGGACGCTCTGACGTGGAGGTCGTACGTCTTTCGACTTCACGTATCTCCTCTTACCATATGCATTTGTCGAAACTTTCAGCACTATCATCTCGGAAGATATTCCATCAGAAGTGGTCACTTTTGGTTAGCTTGCAGTCAACGGGACTGCTATTTCATTACTTGGTTGAGACTGCAAGTTGTTTTGGTTGTCGCGGCACCCAACCCACCCCCCTGGAGATACCGTATTCATTGTCTGGGAAGAGTGCACTTGATACGGGACGATCTGTCATGCAGAGACGTAACAGCACTAAGCCTCGTGGGCTAGGCCATCGAAAGTCCACGTCGTCGGTACAGAGCGTTCATCTTCAACACATCACTCCCGAAGCCGCTGAGCGTGATGCCCAGGTCGCAGCCACCCAAGCCTTCGCGAGAGCCCAAGAGCGCTCGTCGACAGACGCTTCGCGATGGCCACTGCCCCGTGATAATCAACGGCCGGAGCTGGCACGTTTCCACAGCACCCCTGAGAGGCTCCGCAGTAGCTCACCGATCCGAAGACAGCAGAGTGTTCGGTTTGTCAAGCCCAGGCTCCCGAGGGACGCAGTGGGGATGAAGAAGTCAGAGGATAGCAACCAGATCAGACATACCGAATCCACGGAGCTCCGAATAAATGCATTGGAACCGCACTCTCAGAGCAGTGCATCGGCTGCTGGTATGACTTCTGCTGCCAGAGGCGCCGCAGGTGATTACATCAATGCCCTCCTTACGGGAGAGGAGTACTACACACCCGAGGACGATGTTGCTTCAGTTCCTTCATCTTATCGTCGAATACGCAAGTCGCGGTCCATGTTCACAAGTTCCGAAGCCAGTGCTGTGTTATCCTTTCAGGAAGGCACCGTGATCACACAGCCACTGCCCAAATCTCAAGCCTATCAAAATGACGAGAACATAGCTCCATCTGGACTTAAAGCACCGAACTCCACGGGATTCCTGAAGGATCGTCGTGATCAGACGATGCTGATTCCCGGTCGACGAGGAAGTGCTCCACTCGACACTGTCAACGACGAGAATGTGAATCCAGCTGTCGGTGAAAACAGACTCAAGCCATCAAAGTCATCTATTCCTCTTCGCCCGAGATCCGCCAATCCCGAGCGAACCTTCCGAAAGACGTTGCGAGAGGTAAGCAATGACAATATGGCTGTGGGGCCAAGACTTCCTAAGGATAGAAGCTTGAGAAAAAAGGCCCGGAAAGTCTCGCAGAACTTCAAGCATAAACTGAAAAGTTTTTTGAGCCTTGTTAAAGGGGAGAGTGATCAAGAAGTATTTCCTGCCCAACAAATCGAGGCTCACAGGACACATGTTGTCGAGTCCGGGAGAAATAGAGACGGCTTTGAGAACATATTTGGCGAGAGGCAGTCTTCTGAAGACGCCGCATTCTCACGGGTCACGTCGGGGGTCCCATCGCTTCATGCCGTACCATCCGAGCAGCAACTTCGCTCCAGGCAAGGCAGTGTGGAGAGTTTGCAAAGCGAAAGGAAGGTATCTGATGAGAAGTCTCGTGTGACCAGCTGGACTAACTCAGATTCAAACACTTTCACAAGCAGTCAACGTGGGGACTGGGATAGGCAACGTTTGTCGGTCATCAAAGAAAATGGGTCTCATATAGCTTCATCATCAGTCAGGCGGCCGTTGGCCACCCGCCAATGGACAGACTCAAGCGATAATGTCTTCGGAGTATCTCCAGCAAAGCCGATGTCATCATCGACAGTGGACAGCCAACGTATATACTCCGCTCTTGTGAAGCGGCTGAATGAAACCCAGGCCCTTGCAAATAGCATTCAGAATCAGCGTCAACCAAGTGCCGAGGATTTTATCGCTCGTTCAGCAATACCCCCGCGACGTAGCTCAAGAGATCGCGATGGCCGAGACAGAGATTCGCCAGCCACAATCAGATGTGTACGACCTGAGTCGGACGTAGAAGGAAATTTGGACCCACGGTCTGCTTCTGAATCAACCAACCTCTATAATCCTGGGAACGTGTCGCAAGTTATCGGGACGTCGAGTGAATATTCATCTGCCGAAGAAGAGACAAGAGGGAGGCCACGAACCTCGTCTTCTGTTGAGACCTCTATATCTCAAGCTCGAGAGCAGTCTCCTTTCGGCGACAACAGTGGACTGTCAATGAGATCATATACAAGCCCTCGCCTTGGGCCCCTTCAACCAGCGCAAACACTTTCAGCTCGAAGGTCGGCATTTTTCGGAAGTCCAACCTGCCATCTCTTCCGGACACAAAGTCCCTACAGACGTGCTCTACAGGGAACTATGAGAGCTACAACGGATGTTGCCTCTCCAAAATCCCCCGAGTTTAACCCCTTTATTCCATTGAATAATATACCAGTGCGTTGCCCAAGCGGCGCGGGGTCCGAGGTGGACAGGAAAATGGGCTATGCGGAAAGCATTTACTCATGCGAGCCAAGAAACGCATCCTCTCATACACTTTCCTTAGTCGACAGTTTCCCAAAGCCGCCTGGAAATCATGGAGATGCCACAATATTTGTAGATCCCCCAACCTACCACCGGATTGAACCTCCTCAGCGAGCAGCATCAACGGCCAGCTCCGTGGAGTGGAAAACATGGCTCTCGGCCAACGTCTCCAAGATGGAACAGCCATCTTCCTTCTCATTATCAAGTGCTGGCCAGAGCAATCTGCTCGCGGACTTTCCTCCACCCTCTGGACATATTCGTGAGAATGCCCAAATAACTGACGAGGACGAAGTTCAAGATTCGATTGAGGATGATGCTGAATCAGCTGGCAATAATTCATCAGTTATTGAACCAAATGCTCAACCGAGTGTTACGGGACCACGTTCAATCCTGAAAAACAAGTGCCCAACTCCCCACTCAGACAAGGAGAACGAGGCCCCGCGACCACCTCCAATTCCAAACAAGAGTCTTTTGCGGTCCACCCCATCCATATCAAGCATAAAGTCAAATAATGAAGAGTTCAAGACGCCACAGGAACCCTCTAAGAAGGGTCCGTTCAGTTCATTACGCCGCAAGTCACTCGCACATATGCAATCCACAAATGCACTGGGAACCCAGGCTCAGAATGGTGCTTCAACACCGGCCAAAGCGAAGCTCGTCAAGCGTCAACCTCGGCCAAAGAGTTGTGTGACCCCATCAGCAAGTCCCGGGATCAGTGCTGCAGTTGACAAGCAATTTGGATGTCTCGGGAGCTCCTCGGAATCGAAACGTCATCACGCAATGGCTGGACCTCTCAAGTGTGAGAACGTGAGTCCCTATAATGAGATGCCGAAGAAGGATGATACCAGTCCAGGATCTAGTGGTCACGGTCCAGATGACAACTTGGATGCACAATCCATAGGGAGCAGGAAGATGGTAGACATATTCCTGAATAGCAGGCGAAGGAGGATCAATGGCAGCGAGGATACAGATGCCTTTGTTTAAGAATCGAGTCGTAGGGACTCTAGCTGGGAATGTGTGGATGAGCTGGTTTGCTCAAGCGATGGTGAGAGACCATCTTTGCCGAAGGGAAGTAACCATACCAAGTAATGGCTGAATGTTCATAGCTAATTGGTGTCGAAGAGAGGTGGGACACTGGGCAGACTTAGGATTAGTCCCAAACGGCTTACTTATCACTCATTCAAGTTCTATGTACTTAACCTTTTACATTTGTTTCTTGAACATACACCGACCTGATAAGTGACTCGTTGCTGTAACCTCATCCAATATTTCAAAATACCTTCTACGCCCTTGAGTGTGAGAGGTCTTCATAGACTTTATTAAAATCGCAAGAATTTAACTGTATTCGATAGACCTCTGCTGGCTTGTTTCGGATATGAACTCAGACTCTGCTCAAATAGATGAGTTCAGGACTAGTAGGGGGGCAGGACATTTCGAAACTCAATCGGCGTAGGACTTAAACTCAAACGGGAAAATACTCTTCTTCAAATGATTATTTTCGTTTCTTATTGTAGTACTTGCCATCATTCAATATCTCTGATTGAAGGCGAAATCGAGATTGTTAAAAGTTCTACATATCTATGAACACGCAATTAAAAAGAGCTATCGTTTCATTTTCTTTTAGTGCGGTTCTATGATGCCTTCAACCGATTTAACAGATAAATCCCACTCCACTGAACTTTTTATCAAGTATTTGTTAAGATGTTACAGTGTTTAGTCGCGAGGAGTTGGCATACCTCTGGGTATGCCTGGATATAAGTCTCGACCCTAGTGATATACTCTTTTGTAGCAGGCACCACCAGACAGAAAAAATAATGTAGTTCGACTTGAGTCCTGATGAGCTTGAAAGTAATTACGCTGGGAGGTATTTGGGAGTAAGTAGAACGATTTAGCTGTCGCTTTGCAATGGTGCTCTAAGTAGTGGTACCGCTGTGCTTACGCCCGGTCTCTCGTATAAACCGAATGATGACATCGACGGGTAAGACTAAGGCAAATCAATTTCCTTACAGCAAGACCTGAAGTTGTTCCTTAATTTCCTCGCATTATTCATGTCTACATTGATTTGTTAGTGTACTCTCGTGGTTCAACTTATATTCGTAGGGGACTTTGTTGGTAGGTTGAGAACCAACGTAGTATGGTAGTGAACGCAACGCAGTCGCCAATAGGGCGAACCGACGACGCAGCGTATGTATTTAGTCCAGCCATTAGGGCACGGTTTGACATACGGGAGTACTAGTAGAGGTGCCGGGGGCTTCGAACCTACGGCGTATTTAATAATAATAATAATAATAATATATTCGTAGATGCGGTGCTTAGCTCCCGGGCGCAGAATAACATGATTGTCCTCATCGCCATTCCAATGCTGTTCCAATACGGCAGAGTGGACAAGGAAGCACCTCGTCCTGGTACAGAGCCTTAGGATAGCCCCATATCTCCTATAACTTATAATCCTTGAAACAGTCTTACTACACTATAGGGACTTCCTCTCCGTATTAATGGGCACGGTAAAGCCCGGGCGCTCTTCTGTTAGTAACTTCAGGATGAATGCACTCAGTCAATTGGTTAGCTACTCACATTGGCACATATACTGGGCTATGGGGTCTACCATTGAGAAGGATATGGACAGGCAGTGAGACTGCTGCTTAACATCACAAGTTCAAGAGGAGAAAACAATGGAGCAATTCACCGCAACATCGGAAGAAGGGATAGGTTCGTGGAACTCTCTGAATTCGCATAGCGCAGTGAAAACCAATACCACTGCACTCGGGTATGTAGCGATCCTCAACCAGCGTTCCACGTCCTCACGACCCAGGTGTGCCGCCGTAGACACATCTCAGACGCTAATGGAGAAGCTGTTTCCAGCTATCCACCCCATGCAGTAACTACCGCAATTGTGTGAAATAAGAACGATGACTTCTTGGTACACATGCCAAAAACAAACAGAAAACGATTCGCGGAGACTCGATGCAAGATATCAGGACACCAAACGCCCCTTTTTTGTATTGAGGATCATTGGTTCTCCATCGTCTATCTGCATGGGGTGCTGATCAGGGCGGGGCGTAAAAGGATACGTGACGTCGTTCGATTATGTCCAGGAGAAGATACCCATTTCTCTATGCGCCCATGCCTTCGTGAGAGAGCTTTTGCAGATATCCGAGCTGTACCATGATGTCGTGACCGATTCCCAAAACAGAAGAAATAGAAGGCGAATCCTCTACTTTCTGCGGAAAGAGCAACCCTCAGTCAATCTAGCCTTGCCACCGGTGGGCTGGCACAGCACAGTGGTGCATCCTTGGCAGATGACGACGGTCTGGGCGTGGGAGAAGACGGTGGTGATGGTGAAGCAGCCGGGGCACTTGACATCCATGAAGAAAGATCGTGGAGCGGGGACCAGAGTCTGAAAGTCAAGTTGCGTTAGCCATGCTGCCGCTGGTTTCCGTGATGGGGGGTTTCAAGGTGACGAAGATCAACACCATTTCGCCAACATCAGGGGGAGATCATACCTTGAGCTTGTGCTTCTTGGCCTCCGCAGCTGGGCTGGGGTTCAGAAGATCAACGGCGAGAACCTATGTGGCAAATTTCGTCAGCATAACATCCTATAATGAAGTGATTCCAAGTTTGTTGAGCGTCCATCAGTCCATCCAACGGCCCCATCAGCATCACAGTCCCCGAGGCGACTGATCTCCAAATTCCTCTTTGCCGTCGCACATGACTACAAAAATTTTGTCGAGGTTGTCGTTGGGTGCGTGATGTTCGCGATCGAGAACTGCGGGTCCAAAAGCATTTCGACTTACCATCTTGACTGATCGTGATGAGGATGAACTTGATCGATTGATTAGCGAGCAGGATGTTGACTGATGAAATCTGGAGGTGATTCGGGCAGATTTGCGCTCGCTGGGGTTGATGGTTGAGGGGGGAAAGGGTAGTGGTAGTCGTGTGAACTTTGATCGAACTTCTCTTTTCCTGGGGCAGGTTTCGGTTGGCGGACCATTCGAGGGCGGCTCCACTCTGGAAAATTGCTAGCGTGGTGGTGGTGCTGTGAGGGCTTAGGGCAAGAGCATCTTAAGGAAGAGGCAAGAGGTACCCATTTTTTAAAATGGGTCAGTCAATCTGGCTCCAGTCTTAATTCAGGGTAGCGTTGGCGAATGGACAAATTCAGGATTACCAAATCTCGGTGGATTCATTCGCACCGAACTTCAGTAGCTTTTTTCTTCCAAGAGTCACGATATTTTCATTCAATGATCTATGTAAGTAATTGTAAAACAGTGTAGCATGCATAGCTCTATATAAATGTTTGTGTATCTGGATAATGAAGGCTATGGCATCTGCTGGTCCTGGCACGTGCCGATAACATCTTGGGCAATCGAAGTGATAGTGGGCAGCTTTAGTCGTCATGCGGGACTCGTTCAAGAGGCAGATGGGCGGCGTAAACCGCTGCCTGATATCCACGCAAGACAACCCAATCATTACTTCATTGCACAGCCGAGCCTGAAGGTAAACACACGCTGAAGGCCCATAAAGGTCGCTGCCACACTTGAACCCGTCAGGACCCATCTCTCAATTTTCCTACCAACTGCAAGACCGACTGAATAAGTCGAATCACTCATCGAAAGTGGGGCAACATGGCGGCACCAGCAGAGCAGCGCATAGCTGTACCCATCGACGACCCGAACGCAGATACAGAATGGTAAGGCTTGATGACCCTACCAAATCCTCCTCAATGCATTACTTGGCTGACCTTGTTTCAATGCAGGAATGACATTTTGCGCAAACATGGCGTTATCCCCGAGAAGCCTCCCTCTCCTACACCCATGATTGAAGAAGCTATTCTAGAGGGCCGCCGCATAGCACACGAGAACAGATTGGAGGGGAAGGACATAGATGAGCTTGACGAGCTGCAGGACCTGGAGGACGACGCTTTCCTCGAGTCATACAGACAGAAGCGAATGCAAGAACTCAACTTGTTGTCCAAGAAATCGATACATGGCACCGTCTATCCTATATCAAAACCCGAATACCAGCGGGAAGTCACCGAGGCATCTAACAATGGACCGGTTTTTGTCAACCTGACATCGTCGATGGCCACCAACGTGGAATCCAGAGTATTGACCGAGCTTTGGAAGCAAGCAGCGCAGGAATATGGCGACATCAAGTTCTGTGAAATACGGGCCGAGAAGGCCATTGAGAACTACCCGGACCGCAATTGTCCAACCATCCTTGTGTACAAAAATGGCGACATTGTCAAACAAATTGTCACTCTTGTCACTATAGGAGGTGTGCGGGTAAGCATGCTTGAAATCGACAACCTCCTTGTTGAAGTCGGTGCGGTGGGCGAGAAAGATATGAGGGTCATCAAGAGAAAACGAGATGCCGAGGACGCCAAAGAAGAGCAGGCGATGGGCAAAGGTATCAAGAGTGGAAATTTGAAGCACGCCACCGTGGGCGACGATGATGACTGGGAATGAGATTGCCTCTGTTCATGCACCAGCAGGTTTAGGCATCACAGGGGAACCGCAGAGAATCGAGTATCGGCACAATCAGGATGGTTTCTGCAGGACTATCCAACATCAATATCTGCTTGCGTGTGAGGCAGAAGCTGTTGGCCTAGGAGTTGGCCGAGCGGGAGATAAGCAGAAGACCTGTAACCAATTCAGGTTCTTGATGGCCAACGGTTCAAAACCAGTCGCTGAGTGGTGTAAATCCGAGCAACCTTGGAAGATGAATGAAGGAGAATGATCGAGTGGCCACTCAGGCGACTCTGTGCCTCTTAGCTGCTCCAAGTCTAGCATCAGTGTCAGCCACGATCTACACCGAAGAGCAATCGACCAAAAGTCATATTGACAATGACTGCCGAGGTATATTGGATCTGTAGTTGAGAAAGCGTGATGCTCGAAGTATTCGTGGTCGAGACCACTTTCTGTGCTCAGAGCAAACTTAGCGACAACCCGATAATCGGAATTCAATCCTGGTACGCAACACTTGAAGGAGGGGAAATATGTCATTCTTAAGTCGCGACGTGCCTTCCTTGACCTCTCTGACACTATATCTAAATCGGGTAAGTGGGGAGCTACCCCTAACACTGCCGATGACCGGCGGCGCGGTTCTGGAAACTCGGGCCCCCCACTCCGTGTTTGTGGAAAGTCGCGTCTTCTTCCAGCTATCTCTCCATTGGCCAGTTTTCCCCAAGCTTCACCCAGTTCACCAACTCGCCTTGAATTGGTTCTGGGAGCTTTGATAATTGGCTTCTTCGAATACCTCAATTAAGGAATTTGCGGTTCTTGAATCATCACAATGGCGGAAGAACCCACCTTGCCGCACATGCCCGCAGTGTCCTGGGATGCTGAGACACAGACCGTCAACCATGGGGGCACACGCAAACGCGGTCGTGGCGGTGCCGCATTGTCATCAATTTTCTCTAACTCGAGCGATCCTGCTGTCTTCTCCAGTGATGATGACCCGCATGTAGATAATTATACACAAGGGCACCGTTGCAAGAAGAGGTATGTTGGATCGTGGTATCAGCAACATCCAGCTGGTTCAGGCGATTCGACATTTGGTAACGAAGGTCCGAAACCAATATCCAAGTCAAAGAGGACTCTCGAGCGTCACTTCGACAGCGGTGTCTGGATGGGCAGTGACATGTCCACAGACATCGAGGATGCTATTGAAATCCAGCAACCTGCCACAAATCGCCTGCCGCAACCAAATACGGCGCGGCCAACCATATCAGCGGCTGAGCAGAGTGCTCGTCAAAGGATCACGGCTGCCATCGAGCATGGTCAGGAAGATGTTGATCTCACGTGAGTTTCTTGATTCTACCGGATCGACCACCAAACGTCTTATGGCCATCTTCCTGCGGTGTCAAATAAATTGGCTGCAAGGCTATTTATACAATTACCGTACAGGAGAAGTTGACAAAAAGACCTTGGCTATTGTCGCCAATGATTACTCAACTTGGCCCATCTAGGATTCAGACTAACAAGACCAGGTCACTCGGTCTCGAGACCTTATCCAACGCCACCATTGCACCGCTATCAGAGCTGGCAGTGATCCCAACTGTTGCCCCGGGCACACCTTTCGAACATACGGACCCATCACTAAAAGTGTACTTGTCCAGCAATCCTCTGATACGGGCACCTGGGGCTCTTTTTAATCTAGAGTTTTTGACGGTGCTTAGCCTCCGCAACACTCAAATTTCCGAACTGCCGCCTGCAATAGCCAACCTCAGAAACCTGAAGACGCTGAATCTATCCCTCAATCGGCTCAGATATCTACCTGCGGAGCTTCTTGACCTGATGACATACCCAGGGAAGCTGAAAGAGCTGATGGTCCATCCCAATCCATTCCACCAGCCCGAGGGCTGTCCAAATATCCCCGCATTGCAAGACGATCTTCGCAACACCACGTCTGACAATTCCTTTTCGCCGGCGATCACATCTTCAACAGAGATCAAGCCCACTCCGCCCATAATCTGGCTGGAAGGGCCTGGCGGACGGAGAGAGGAATTTCACTATTCTGCAGTCGAAGCGTCAGTATGTGACGAGAACTGGCAAGCTCTAGCCCTCGCGCGAACTCCAGTACAGTACACGGATAGCCGTGGAATCCCGACTTCCAGGTTTCGACTGCCGATGCATGTCGACTGCACAGAATCCGTATCAGATGACCGATCTCCCTTGACGATAGAGACCGAGGAACTGACGGCGGCCCCTTTGCTTCCGCGATCCACTTGGGAATCGCCCACATCTGCAACTTCTAGAAGTCGTGTGCCGTCTCTTCTCGAAGTGGCGCTCATAGCCTGCTCGCGCACAGCTCAACTCCCTCAACTGCCATCTTTACTCCCCGACAGTGCACCTCCTCATATGTTCAGCCTTCTTCGTAGCATCGCAAATCAGAGCGACGCAAACGCGAATTCTGGCGATGTGCCCTGCTCAACCTGCAAACGACGTATTATCGTTCCTGTAGCACAGTGGATTGAATGGTGGAATATATCGCGTCTGTCCCTAATGCAACACACACTGCGGAACCCAGGGACACCTGACGTAACCCATTGGTGGGTGAAAAGCTCGGCCCTTTCGACTGGGACCGAGGAGCGCGCAGTACCGTTTTGGAGAAGAGCTTGTTCTTGGGCTTGTCTTCCAAGGGCTATGGAGGTTGGGACACCGTTACCGGGCACGCTGAGGTTTAGCTGGGACGTTGAGAGTCAATCATGAGAACAGGGATGGAGCAAGCATTACTCCGATGTTTACTTGATGGTACTTGAATGATCAGTTGATTTTCCTGGGATAGGCCAGCGGGTTCTCGATAGAGAACTAGGCCATCGCCCATATACTTTTGGCAATCAGGATTGGGCATTAAATAGCGCGAGTCCCAAGGTGGAGCTGCTGTGTAGCGGAACAGTATTCCGGCGATCAGTTGTCTTTGGGAGTTTGGGTGTTTCAATGCGATGTTTGGATTTCATAACTGCAAAGTTGTGTACCATGTCCAATGACTATTCTTTAGAGGCACCACCCAATTTATACACTAATTTCTTGTAAAGTACCTAACCAGTCATCCAAGCGGAGGACAATTCTAAGACTAACCGCCATTCAACCTGGGTTGCGCCGTTTAGTCTGTCCTCCACTTGCTATACACCTCGGCAATCGTGCTCTAGAGCTGCGCATGGGCTTTCGAGCCACCAGTTGGGATTCACCGTGCCCGCCATCCCATTAACATTCATGTGGGAACATTCATGTGGGAAGGCATGACGACACACAGACGATACGCTTAGTGTAGACCCACCAGATCGCTTTTGACTCGACCGAAACTCTACTTTAACTTCATCTCTTTCGACAGCTCTGGCATTAAGTCTCCATTACCCGGACCAGGTTACACTACTTTCCGGTTGCCACTCCATGACTCTGATCGGCGACTGTGGCCATCTACTCAAGGCAAGCATATGCGGAGACGGTACTCATCATAAGGTTAAGTGCGTTTTCCTCCACCATGGAACGAGCAATCTTGCTTTCTTCTCACTCATTCTTCACTTCATTGTTGCTGAATTCCCAAACTATCACCTTGTCATCACCTACAACTTTCAGACTACAATGGAAGCCTGCCGAGCCTGATCAAGGTGGCATCGCAGCTTCACGCATAATCAACTAACCAGGGCTTTATACGGCGGACCTATCTTGACCTCAGCTCTGATGTCAATGTCACGGTCGAAAATAGGCTACAAACTGGACGACAAAATGAATGGCGCACTCAGGTGGGATCATCAAGTTACGCCTGGTCTACAACACTGAAATATCGCTTTATCCCACATTATCAAATCCCTGGTGCGCCGTTTATTCTGTCGCCTCCTTGACTGCGTTTTGAGAATGCCGCGAATAAGACGTAGCTGGTACTTGCATAAAGATCCGTGACCCAGGCACCCACGGGCCATTCGTTGCATCCATCACTAATGGCGGCGATATTGATAGCTGACGTTCCACAAGGAAACCAACAGACGCAATCCTCCGACATATATCCGGATCTATTACATATATCAATCAAAATAGGGACCCGATTTCCCAACAAAAAACAATCGCGGTCTAGAGAAGCTTCGATGTGGCTCGTGGTTCGCTTGAGCGATCTGTCTAGATCTCGAGGGCCTATAATCGTGACCGAAGGGCGATGTTGCCAAATCAAACAGTGCGCTTACAGGCGGCAAAGCCTTGTGAAGCTGGGACAGGTA
Source organism: Pseudomassariella vexata (assembly GCF_002105095.1). Lineage (NCBI taxonomy): Eukaryota > Fungi > Ascomycota > Sordariomycetes > Amphisphaeriales > Pseudomassariaceae > Pseudomassariella > Pseudomassariella vexata. Next base: position 262,089 of record NW_024467983.1, read on the forward strand.
CCAGGGACGATTCCCATCCAAGTTAATGGAAAGAAATATTGGTGCAATTGGTCATGGATCTTCTCACCATATTTTCAGTCAGCTCATGGCACGCTGCCTTGTGGAACACAGCAGGTGATAGTGTATGTCCGAGCTCAAGTAGCGGCCCCTCATGTCAGAGGGATCGAGGTGGAGATGCTAATTGCCTGAGGGAGACTGCACCTGTTAGATGCGGCGAGTTTGCGTGAAATGGAAATGTGTTTCACGGTGTGACCAACGGTGTGACCAACGGCGTTGCCTGGGACGACTCGTGGCTTCTTTGCCTCCAGTGGCAAGTGGCGAAGTCGTATAGACAAAATCTCGAGTATATGTGAGAGCTGGCGGCGCCGCTGAACCAAAGGCATATATCAACTGCTTGTCGACATACTTCTTGGACTGATACTCGGTACACCGCCCAGCTCTATCACGTCAACTTGCCCTTTTGTTATCTTTCGCAGCCAATTGTTTGACGAGTCGCAATGGCCTGCGTCACTGCTGTTGGCTGTAACATCAACACCCCTTTAATCTTGGGATTTCAAAGCAAGCCTCCTACCCTGCTACACAAACACATGGTGTATCCCTTAGACTCCGCAAGTTATGACTGAGGGGTACTCCGAATAAGACAACGAAAGACAGCCATGTTAAAAGGCATCACGGAATGTGTCATTGCTTTTCCGGACCTTAAAAGACTGAAGGATGCACCCGTCCGAACAGCACATCGATGCCAAGCCTCGGCGCCAGGTTGAGCGATATTCTCGAGATGCCATGATTTAAGTCATGATCCAAGACAAACTCTTGTGTCTGAGGATTTGCTGGGAAACCAAGAACGTCATTGTCAGCGATTGCGTCGTTCACATTCCCCTCGTCTGCGGGATCGATGGCTGGAGGCTGCACCAACAGGCTAGTACCGAACGAGGGGGTCGGCTGGCACACGCTCACTACGACTACTACGTCATACACCATGAGAATTCTGTGAGGTATGGCTGTGTCTCTTTCCTGGCTTCTTCCACTCATCCACCGTCCCAAGTGCCGCCCAGGGACGGTCGGAGTCATAGTACCGCCGTAAAACGTCTTCTCTCTGAGACGTGGTCTTGACTCTGCCGTGGGGTTCCTCGCTGTCGAATTCATGATCGCGACCACTTCAAGAAGTCAGCCAGCACTCAACCTTGGAAGAATTTTGGCGCCTACTAGATAGACCCCTGACAGGGGATTGTGGACAGGGTGGTGGATTCATGGCTTGAGTCTGAGCATCCGGTCTGATATCGTTGGGCCTCGACCCCAGCAATATACGACTCAGGCCCATATGCAGTGCTTGGAGCTTCAACGACGCTGGGATGGTAGACGACATCCAAATCAATAATGCCTGGAGAATCGGTTCTTCCTAGTCCCCAGTCGGCAGAGCCGCCGCTGGCTGTCGTTACATGGTCTGGTCCCATGAATGAGGACCAGGGGTAGAACGACATATCTCCAGCCGGAGCAGTGTCATCTAGGAGTGTTGGGGAAATCCCGGCAGTGCTTTTATTCGTCAGTCTATACTGTGACATATTTGCATCGAGGACGGCTTCATACGCGCAAGCAGGTTGGGTGGTAGGCGTTTGTGCGGGCATACCAAAGTGTCTCGATGCGCCAAAGATATCAGCTTCGCTTTGGAATTCGGTTTGTGCTGCCACCTCAACGCTTAGAGGATCACAAGAAGGTTGGCCGTGGTCAGAACCGTCAGAAGCACACTGGCGACCCAAATTTCGACCCACCAAGTGCTGGCTATGACCGAAGGAAGGCTGTTCAGCGAACCCCCGGCTGATATAGGATACGTTGTTCTCGAATTGCGGTGGATGTCCATATGGAGGCCCGTCAACATACCCGCTCTGCCACGAAATGTCTTGGGACCAACCGGTTCCCTCCTGTGCTGCACAATGGTTGCCATCGTTGGGCTGAGGTGGATGACGTTGAGGTTTCGTTCCATGGGATGATCCCCAATTATTTCCTTGTCGAGTACTGGACATTTCTCTTTGTCAGGAGACTTGCTTGACAAAGCTCTGGAATGTTTCTGGCAGCGTAGTCTGTTCATAGAGAATCTTGACATCGGAACCAGGGGTTCATTTATAGCCTGGTGACTCGACAGCCCAAGACCGGGCAAGGCAACCAACATGAGACATTCGAGCGTCCTTAATGGTGTTTCAGGTGATGTAACGGCCATTTCTACCCAATGTTGGCTCGTGGAATCGATCGCCCTACTTTATGCCTTGGTCTTGGTTGCGAATGTGGACAGCGCGAACCACGCACTGGGAAATTGATACCCGCTAAGAGTGCACGGCAGGCGGAACAAGGCAACTAACAGGGTCAAGTGCCTTGGGATGTACGAACGACCGCCTGATTGAAGGCGTCGAGGCGTGGTCTCCGAATGGGCCAGTTGCGGAGGGCCATCTGTCAATGAGACTGATCTCGGTGAGAATGTTTGGCATCATTTACCTCAGTCTTTGAGGAATTTACTCCTGAATATTTTCTGGCGTCAAAATCAACACAAGATACTCTAGCAGGGCGGCTTGGCCTGGTCAGAAGACCGCCGAGTCGGCAGGCATGTTTAGCTCAATGGAGGACCCACTGCTTGTTGGAGTGAAAACACTGTTAGTTGACCAACGAATGTCCCACGGGGGCATGACGGGAGAGGAGAATGCGTCAAGCTTGGCACCTCGTTCTTCCTGTCACTCAGTCGCATTAACAACCGGATTGCTTGCATCTTTCGTTGAGCAAATGGACGCAGAACATGAGAGGTGGAACTTGAAAGTTGACACGGTCATTCTCCCTCACAAAAGCGGGAATGAAAGCGTGGAAGTAATTATGTTTGGAGCATATTTTGGCGAAAAACCTGGCTGGATTTGCTGGTAGAGGAAACTGGTTCGAGTGGTCTATCCCGCCAACTGAACTGACGGAACGCTACCGGGGACCAGGGCCAAACAAACGCAACCTTCACGCGGTTGTCCAACGGCTGGTACGCAATGAGGAAACTACTCTCAGCCAAATCGCTGGGATAACGAGCAAAGGTGGTCCGTCATTCACTTGCCTTCGGGTTCGTGAAGGCAGAGACGGTGAAAGGGGCACACTGGCGGGATCTATGGGGTGGTAACAACGCCACATGGTGGTGATGCATGACGGCGGCCCCGGAGGCACTCATGAAGTGGTGATCTTAGTCTGCATCGATACGCGGACTATTGTGGATAGGATTTGCCACTGGCTGCACGAAGTCGCTCATGACGATCTTCCGGGGTAAAGCAGTGTCCTAAAAAGAGCCATGCAGCCGTCCTTGCCTGCGTCTTCCACAGCATCTTGGGAAACGGAGTGCCTCTATTGAACCGACTATGAAGTATCTTTCTCGATACCCCTGTACTCCATTCTGAGAAAAATCGTATTTGGGTGCTTGTGTGGCCTTGAGAAGCCGGATATCAGACCATCCCATCACATCCCTCCCAATACGGCGTGGGGAGGTGGGACAGATTGGTTGCTTCCAATACCCTTTATTGCCAAACACATACACACCACCGACTGGCCTCGAAAGCTTCGGCAGATCCTGCGAGGCACCTTGTCATGATATTTTTTCTTCCTTTCGACAGCTATCTCTCAATATTTCTTATGCTGCAACCCGCCTGCGTATGGGAATCACACCACAATAACTTAAGCTGTTTTGGCAAATCTTCACTTCAACGAATGGCAAGCATACCCGGTTGCAACCAATCACCCTGGGAGCGCATAGCCCACCACGGGTAAGCGAGGCTGAACAGGGATCGCTTCAACATAAGATGGTTTGAATGCGATTTCGGTTATAGTTGGAATAGCATTATGCCATGGCTACAAGATCCCCCCAAAATGGCCACAAGACAGACAAGGAAGGCGCCGGCATTGACAGAACTGTACAGAAATCAAGGATTGTACGACTAGACATTGGAGTTGTTTTCTGTGGCCCCCCTGTCGAGTTGATGCCAACAACTTTCCTTCCGACGGGGTGCAGTAGCCGGCGCTTGCCAGCTGCATCAACCCCGCGTGAAAGACGATCTGCTGGAAGAACAGTGTTGTCACATCGAGCAGATACATTCGCAAGGAGGCCGATTGTGAAGGATTTCAGTGATAAGCTTCGTCTTCGGTTTCGGAGACTCCTTTGAGGCTCTCAACTCAGCCATACCCACATTCAAGCTTCAAGCCATTGTGAGCAAGCAGTGTTACATACATAGCTTGAACTTACTGGCTATCCAATGTCTTGGGTTCGTTTCTTGGCGACGGCCCGCATGCCATGTTCGGTCTTCCATTTCCGGGTTATCCGTCGCCCATGGCTCCCCTGTCTTGGATACAAGTTCAGATACATTCTCTGTCCTTGTTCCCCTTACCGGTCTCCATACGGCATATCCTTATGCAGCCAGTGACGGTGTATGAAATTCGTCAGGCCGCTTTCTGCCGGCACTGCAACATTTGTCCCAACAAGGAAATGGATCCAGTCGATAGCGGCAATCTCGGTATTAATTCACATGATGATTGCACCTCCTGGTAGTGAGCTTCTGTCCTGCGGCCGCGACTACGGGTCATGTACTTCTCACAGAGACTATACAACAAATGCCTGGGTGTGCAGCGCACACCTTGGCTTTTTGCTGGCGCTTATTCGTATCTTCAAAATGGATACCCCAAACTCCCTTATCCAAAGTTCGAGTTGTACAGCCTTGTGGCTGTTATCTTCATCCGGGGAATCGCTACACCAATTCACGTACACGCACCACGCCATGGGTAGGTCTGTCCCAATCATGATAAGAGACTGTCTACACGGTTGTTATAGGACAAGATCTAGCGGTCTCTGTCCCCGGCAAGCTTCTTTCCCAATCTGGACGGGTTACAATCTACAGCTGTTGACAATGGGTTTCCCAAATACAACGAGTCGTCGAGCAGAATCGTTGTATTTACAGTGGGATCTCTGTTGAACGATCATCTCGTTCGACCACATGGTTGGTGATCAGCGACACACCTATTACCGCCGCAGTCGCCTTGGGGTGGTACCTCGTACTACTCCTTGAGGCTCTGCTTCACCGCCCCTCCTTTATTCGCACATTGGGCATGTATTTATCTAGTGTTTATTTTCTATCAATGGGAGTTGTCCGCATACGCTTTGTATGATTCGATACCGGTGTTGGACAACCAACACCACTCGCTTCGCAAAGCGAGTCGCACAAAAGCCTGCCAACGACTGGTAAGATGACTATTGCGGGATGGGTATGATCTTCGTCGGCTCCATACCACTCCACAGAGAATCTTCAACGCTTTCCTGTTTCCATTAAGAGTTTAACCGTCCATTGGATATTGGGCTGTTGACTCGAACACTGCCTCATCCACACACCGCCGCTCTAATGCACCTCATCTAAGCGACCTCATCGCAACTATAGCCATAGTAGTTGCGGTGTGAACCGGCGTGAGTGCGTCGAAAATCGCGATTCACTACTCTCCTTGTTCTGCTAGGTCAAGTCAAGGGTGACAAGTTGTCGCTTGCTGAATCAACAAACATCAGCTACCGACCTTAGAAAAATGGGCGAAGTGCAACTCCTGGGGTATCTAGGCTTAGATTTACACTCAATCTGGTTGTTGGAAGACATTAGTCGCTACTGTGGGGGAGATAGGAGAGTCTGTATCGGCCCTGGTCCAATGAAGAAGCAGGCTTCAAGATTCATGCTCCGGCCAGCACACCCATTATCCATCACTCCGGCATAGTCTGGTCGGGTCGGGGCGTAGAATAGCACGGGTTTTTGTTGCCGTCGATAGGCGGTGTCGTTCGTCAACCGCATCATTCCGAGCTGCATCTTTCCACAAGCCCAACTAATACCTTGGGCTCTATGTTGAGTTGTACCTCACCCTCCTTTACTGCATTTAAGCATCTACGGACACAGCCACGCCATTTCGAAATTTCTGGTTTGGTCTCGTCACTATAGTCGGTCTGTTTTCCTCTTGTCTTCTAACTGTCGTGGTACCCAGTACTTGTATCATCTGGTTCTGCCAACTTGCACGGTTATTTTGTCTCTACACAGCATTCATACATTTCCAAACACGACACAAACTACGAGGAACCTCAAGCTGGAGCAATCCACAAGCTCAGGGTACCAGAAGATAGCACCGAGACTTTGTTGGATGATCACCTAGACGCTGGTCTGTACAGACTCGTACCCCTTTTCGGACCACCACTCATTGAACGACAACTGTGGACTTGCGGATTGAGCATCATGGAGACGAATGGGCATCACCAAGGTTGCGACTGCAAAGGAAGAAGCATCATTACGGTTCCCGAGGATGGTGTTTTTACATCGGCGGTGCCGCGGCCTGATGTGTTGCTCAAGATTCCACATGAGCTATTGGGGATTACAGGGGCACAGCGGGGATCAGGAAACTTCACAGTCGCCGACCCAAATACTCAGTTGGTGCGATCGTACGCGGCGAGAATTGCCGATCCCAACGACTTCGCTTCTGTATGGGAGCACCGCATCGTTCCACTGATAAAGAGGCTACTCAAGGAGAGTTTCAAGGCCAAGGTGTCCACCTACCAAGAGAAATTCCGCCAAAGTGTCCACATAATAATCTTCATTACCTTGAAACAACTGTTAAGCGGGGAGGAACAAGCGGAAATTCGTGGCAAACTTATGAACGGTATTCCCGAATCTTTCTCAGACATAAAGGTCGAGTTTCTGACCGGGAACGTCGAGGAAATTGGATATTGCCGCATGAAGCTGCGTCATGGGGAAGAAAGAGACGGGCTTGGTATAGAGTTGAGCCTCTTGGATATGCCTTGCGACCCCAATGATACCGGTTCCCACGGACTCCTGATCAGAGGGATTTCTGCCGAGCCAGAAAATAAAATGTGCGCCTCGACACTTGGAAGCACTGCCTGCGAAGTTGAATTGCACTTCTTTACCGTCACGTACCATTCGTCCGAGAATAATGCCGCCGACAGCAGTGCAAGAGTTCCGTCATGGGTCACGTCCGAAGTCCCAGGGCTCCATTGTTCTGGCGACGACGACAAAATCCACCGAGTTTGGACAGTCCGAATATGTGTGCCCCTGACAGGTGAATATTGGACGGAGGACCCCGGCTGCCAATCGGAGGAAAAACTGGTCATTGGCAGGGAATGGCCAAGCGGTCCAGATGCTCGTATCACGCAGCGATCAAATCACGCCGTCGTTGGCGGTTGTGTCTGCGCACGAGACATCGATGGCGGGTCGAATGAGGGGGTTCGATATATGTTTGCAGATGTGAAGGAGGCAATTGGGAAAGAATTGACCTTGCCAACATATATTGCAGGCCAGGGAAAGTTTGGGTCGGGCCAGCGCTCGTTCCTTGACTACGCCGAAAAGGGTGGACACGGTGACCCTTGGAATGTATTCTCTGTCGGGATGTCGAGAGAGGAAAGACTCCGTGGATCTGGTTTGGTGTATGGCGCAATGCGAGGGACTTATCCGCCAGCTGTTGTAACTTCGCGCCAGTCTGCGAAATATGACGAGGATCAGTGGACTGCGATGTCTGTTTATGCATCCACCGCCTGCGGTTTGTTGCATCGCGTCAGCCCGTCATCTGATTCGGCTCCGCCGACAACCCCATCACTCCTCTACTGCTCGACGGCTTCAACCAGTGCTCTAGAGGAGGAGATGGGGAGGCAGAAAGCGTACCCGATGGCAGTTGGCTTGCCGGCTGGCGCGGAGACTTCGTCTTTATTTAACTTCGATTTCCTTGAGTAACAAGATCTGGACACTGTCATTCCGTGCGACCAGTGCCACGGCATGCGGCTCTAGATGGCAAGCGTTGGACAGGAATGCTGTGGAATTATTGTCTCACTTCTGTTCTAGACGCAGCTTTCGGTGGGCTTTTCGGCTTCGATTTTCTGCTAGCTAAGCGCTTTATCATTGTTCGATAGGATTTCTGTAAAAGGGGAGTTGTTCTAGCTGCGGCCTACTATACAGACACGTTCATTCGTGGGAGGAAGAGATCGAGGTAGGCGACGAAAAGGGATGATTCTGCACAGAGAGGCGACTTTGGGGAAACAATGGACCCGTGGGCAGGCTGTCTATCAATCAAATCAGTTTCTATTCCCTCAGCTGATGCCTCGTACTCAGCCGCCCTGCAAGGTTGAGATACTTGTCTCAGATGGATATAGCTCATAGTCGCGCAACTGCAAATCCTTTCAGTCATATGTGTCCCAGGGCTTTAAATGCGTAACTCAGATAATTGGCAGCAACACCAGTCCATTAATTGGACACTGAAAACCCCGAGAGTCAGTCGAGTCATTTGGGTTCGAAGCAATGGGTCCACGGGTGACTTCTTCAGGGTTCGAGGTCGTCACTACAAATCGGTGTCAGAAAGTCAAGTCTAGTGCTCAAATACTGAAGGCCACGAGGGCTGGGTAACAAGGGTTCAAGATGATTCATCCTCGAGTTGCTTCGGAGCTGGAGGCTGGCTATTTCCAGGTCGGTATCGGAAACTCAAATCGAGGAATCAGAGAAACGCCCGACAATTCAAGGACAAATGGATGATGCTGATGAATGAGGCACAATTTCTTGCTTGTTTTTTGAGCGAATAAGTGCTTTCAGCAGTCTCCAAGGGGCTTGTGTCACTGTAACAATGGCCCCAGAGCCCTCTCACCTACATGGCAGACTGCACAACGAAGTTCCCAGCCCCCCTGGATTATGGAGCACACAATCCCCACCAGTATTACACGCATACCATAGGATGATATGATGGTCAATGATAAAGGCCAACATCTCCCTGTCTCGGTGATCCTCCACCGATGAAGGTCGCCGTTCATGAGGCCACCGCCTGTTTAGAAACTGGCATATACACGGAGAAGGCAGCCAACCAACTAGCTTACCCTGAAAGCATGCCGGGCTCGTATGGGAGTTCGGTCTGCTCTTCCCTTGCCTTTCAGCCTCCCCAAGTAAGGACCCGAAAAGCAATCAAGGTTCCCGTCCCGTTCGGCTTCAAAGAAACGGCGAAGGTGACTGGATCATTGGATTCCTCACCTCTGGAGCATCTTCAGGGCGGGGGAGTGCCTACATGCCTGCCTAGCTGCCTGGTTGTTCGGTCTGCTGCCAGTCCAATAGTGACGGGTTAGATCTAGTGGAGCACCCTGATGTGAACGGTTCGCGCCCCCCCACGGTGCCAGCCCCCCAACGGTGCCAAGCGACTCCCCTGACTTGTCCGACGTCCCAGTCCCTTGGAACTGGCGATGAACGTAGAGGCAGGGCTTGAAAAGGAACCAAGTACCTTTGAAGTAGCGCTGCCGTGTGTACAGTGCCAGCGACTGTCCGCAAATCTCAAGCTCCAAAGCATCAACGCCGCAACTTCCAACCCAACATTTCACGGAACAAAGAAGTGCATTTCTTTTGCATTTTATTTGTTCTGAAATGTTGGGTTTGATAATCTGCAGTCATGCTTCTGACCTTTCTATTGGAATTGGAGACAAGGCGAATCCGAAGGCTAGCGCCCACCTCCTCCCTCCTCCCTCCCCTCAAACTGGCTCAGTGAGCTTCCGGTCAGGCGACCCGACAGACCACGGCATGTTCACGAGGCTTGTATAAAGGAGAAAAGAGTTGCATATTGTGCACAACCACTAACACCGATGATTTTGCATGTTATTTTAGCGGCATCATCGCAAACAATTGCCAATTCTTGTGACGGCAGGGATAGACCAGTCGCATGTATCATCAGTAACACGTATGCTGAGGCACTTTTACTTAGCGATGTAGCTCACAGCTACCTATCGATGGCGTGATTGGGATGATGCTGTTCATAACTGCAAGGGATTAGCATTTGTACAAACAATATAGCCGCCCGCTCGTTATTTCCACAATGAACCCGGGGGATACACCAACTACGGAAAAGGAGGCGTTCCAATTAATTGTTGGCAGTATGGCCCTTTGTTGCCACCAGCCAACATGGACTGCAAACGGAAACTCCGTCTGTCCTGCATACCGGGATCCCTACCCCCAAGATCGATCAAAGGGTCCTCATCAAGGACGTATTCTTCCTCGAGCCTACCGCCGCTACTGCCACTCCCGACGGATATGACGATCTCATGGGCTAAACGTTATGCACCACAGATCTTGACGTAATAATATCAAAGACGTGGAAGGAGGCCCAAAGAAGAAGGCTCATCTGATCTGAGCCATTTCATCAGATAAGTCAGATGACCAATTTGGGATTGATAGATAACATACCCGCTCCAGTGGTAATGGCCAACCCAGACGGAGACGAACCCGGCGCTAATCCCCTGTCCAATAGTCCCACTTGTTCCCTGGGAGGTGCGTCTATCTGCATGTCATCCCGCAGTTTTCCAGGCGTGTAGTTCGTGGAGTCGGACAAGCCCATTTACGGCAAGGGTATGGGGGGAGCCGATCTTGTTCGAGCTCATCTCGGACCAATCCCCGTCCGGTAACCGAAGCGCCTCTAAATGCACGTCTTGACTGATTTGGGCCGCTAAATATGCAGTGCAAAGTGAGCGATTTAGTGGGGGCCACCTAAGTTCGCGAGATAGCCGGATGGTTAGTATCCACTTGACCGGAGCCGCCATCTTTCAGACCATACACCACGGAGAGGGAGGAGAGGAGGCTGAATCTTGTGCAACTGAGCCGAGGAGCTCATAGCGTGTGTGGTCTCCGTGTGTGGATATTCGCACTGATCGCTGACCATGTTTATAGTCTAGAGAAACCCAAATCGATCGGGGTGGATGCGTCCTGTGTCTCCTGTGCTTGTAGGTGCATTGGTTGGAAGCCGACCCCAGACGAGCTACAAACTTTTTCATATTGACGTAATTATTTCCGTGGCTTGAAGAGAAAAACCTGTTTGAAATTGTTGCACCGAGATCAGTTGCCCTATACTTCGTTGCGTTGCTGCCACCGTGACCAACTTGAACAGGAGTTGGGCGGTTATACTACAACCACCTCCTATGTGCGAGCCCAAACTATGGTAAGATCATTTCGGGCAACATCATGAAGCAAACAATATATTGGACAAGTTCTTGAAAGAATCTTTTTCCAGGAGATAAAACAAATGCGCCTCGTCCTCCCGCTTCCACCGGCAGCGAGTATATATGTTGATGGGCCACACCACTTGGCACCCTCGTTGAAGTGGCCCGACTCACCACAGTTCCAGTATCATTAGACGTAAGGGTGGACTTGAAACCCCGTTGGAAAGTGTTGAGAAACTCTATAGGTTCGCGAACGTTTCTTTCTCTTCGTTGTTATTGCTCTCTGCTTGTCGTGTGGCCGGAGTGCTACTGTTTTCGTAGCGACTCATCCACGTTGCTTTGCACTGCCGATTCGTCATGCCATTCGACCTCCTAATATTTTCAAGTCTTCCTATAGAGCGGAGCTTGCTTTTGGAAGATTCGACGGAAACGAATAAACAATATTTCTTTGCATTTCCTTCTTAGCGGAAACCAGGTTGGAGGTGCCTGTTGAGAACCATACATACTACCACCCCTATCCGTTCCGCCTTGCCATTCATTTATCAACATCTCGTCAACTTATAACGGCCCACGATGATTCATTCATGAGAAAGATGGACCGCATGAGTACCATCGCAAAGAGGTACGGAGAGATGAGACACAGGAAAAGGGGGCATACGTACTATCACCCCCGTGACACCGTGTCATTCGCACCTCAAATTTTCCTTCACCATTCTTATATCGAGCGACGGCAGAATATCTCGGGAGAAAGATCGATAAACATCTGCGACACGAAAACAGGAGGGGGCACATACATACCGTCACCGCTGCTTCATCGTGTCGTTTTCGTGGTCACGCTTGCTTCAGGCTACTCCGCTTGAAGAGAGATGCTGGGCTGGGATGCGAAAGGCACAGGTGGGAGCATACACACTGCCGCCCCTAGTCTGTCGCTCCATCAGATCATCAAAGGGCTTTTCAGTCCTCGAAAGAAAAAGTAGGAGAGTTTATGAAGGAGATGGAAACATGTGCACATGATTGATTATGTTGAGAAGAGGCTGCGAGGTTCCAGATGTCGCAAGAGAGAGGGGGGAGAGCGCTTACCGACGGGCATGCGGACATGCTGTCACTACCGTATTGTTGGTTCAGTATTCCAATGACATTTCTTCACGTTCTAATAAAAGAAAGTAGCTAACATTCCCAAGGACAGATGACTACGCTTGCAATTCTATGAGATAAGACGACGAAACATGAGTAGAGACGAGACGTACAAGTGCGAGCACGCGATGCATGGAAACATCGCATACCACTTCAAGCCTATCTCCGACAGTTATTCCCGGGTGTTCTCATCGAATCCACTTCGCAGCACAGCTCTCATGATTCCTCATCAGCGTCGCGTCCTCAAACACGTCAGCGAGGTCTGCAAATTCCCGCATCCTGAGGCCACGACGACAATTACCACGATTGAATTCTTCGTAACCTGCCGAATTGCGTTGTCTTGGTTTATTTTTGGACACAGACTTGTTCGGCGATTAGCAATGTTTTGGATGCAATGCTGGCTTGGGATCATTTCCCTTCAAGAGAGTATCTGTCAAGCAGGTGGCAGTGCTTGCTTATGCTTGACCTGTCCTGGTTCGCCCTGGTGTGCCGCACAGCAACAACTGCTGCTTGCATAGATTCTCACATCAGTGTCCGGTCGAGTATTGTTTCCTTGCCTCTTTAACTAGGAAAAGGCGCAGCAGCCGAAACCAAGGTCTTGGATGCTTTCTCTGAAATTCAATCTCGAGTGATCATCAGCCCCTTGCATCCGGGGCAGATGTCATGACATTGGAACTTCGCCCCAAGAGTATATTTGTTGGCCTGCGATGATGACCTACAATCCTCTAGGCCGACGTCCCGCCCTAATGAAGCGACCCTTTATTCACCGAACAATCCCTTGCACGTTCTTCTAGAATTAGGAGCTGACAAGTGCGAGAATGCTGGCAAGCAGCCCACACAGTATGTTAGAAATTTCTACTTTGACAATGTCTCGAGAGCAGAGGGAGCGGTTGCCTTCACGTCTTTCTGCCTGACCCGGCCGTGTTTTGGCTCGAGGCTGAGGAAAGCTGTGGGGTCTCGAAAGCATGCATTGAACCGCGGCCTATTGTTAGCAGTACGGTCTATCAGGATTGCC